>NC_043701.1:116883807-117074189 GCF_006229205.1 Suricata suricatta | reverse complement strand
TGTGACATTAGGTGACTAACTAGTTGTTACTTAACCTTCTAATTTCTGTATAAGTCTAATTACATGAAACAGAAGTTGGTGTTTTGATTTTTTACTTTGCTTTTCTGTTTGGAGTATCATTGTAACTACTGTATTGTAAATGATGGAAAATAATTGCATATGTTAAAAAAATATGAAACTTTATAAAGTAAAAAAAATTCAAAAAAAAGTAAAAAAATTAAAAATTAAAAATTAAAAAAATTAAAAATAGTAAAATTAAATAGTAAAAATTAAATTATAAAAATAAAGAGTTAGCCAGGCAAAGAAACAACATACTAAAAGTATTGAGTCATGAAATAGAATATAAATACATACAGAAAACTATAATAAATTCTAACTGACTAGAGCAAAAGTGGGCACAATTTTTCAGTAAGGGACCAGACAGCAAATATTTTATGGTCACTTATTTCAATGGCTCAATTCTGCCACTGTAATGTGAAAGCAGTCACAGACACTGAAGAATAAATGAGCATAGATGTGTTGCAATAAAGCTTTATTTATGAAAAAAACAAATAAAAAATTAAAAAAAATTTTTAATGTTTATTTATTTTTGAGACAGAGTATGAATCAGGGAGGGGCAGAGAGCAAGGGAGACACAGAATCCAAAGCAAGCTCCAGGCTCTGAGCTGCCAGCATGTGGGGCTGGAACTCACAGACTGTCAGATCATGACCTGAGATGAAGTCAGACACTTAACCAAGACTGAGTCACCCAAAAGCCCCAGCTGCTAATAATTTCTACTAATATCTACATACATATATGCTAGGTGCTCTGCTGAGCTTTATATGTACAATAGATCATGGCTTTTTCTCTTCATTTTCTTCCCTCACAGCAGAATCCTAAAATAGGAATGACCTTTATCCCTTTTCTCCATGATGAGGCAGGGGTCTGACTCGGGTTATTTGGTTACTAAACAGACCGGAATGGCACCAACTGAGGTGAAGGCAAGAAAATAATGACTATTTTTACAAGTGTTATTTCTTTTAATATTCATTTTTTTAACATAAGCGCCCCTTGAATTTCTTTTTTTTTTAATATTTTATTTTCAAATTGTTTTCCATACAACACCCAGTGCTCTTCCCCTCAAGTGCCCTCCACCATCACCACCACCTCTCTTCCCCCCTCCCCCCTTCCCCCTCAACCCTCAGTTCATTCTCAGCATTCAATAGTCTCTCAAGTTCTGCATCCCTCTCTCTCCCCAACTAATATTCATTTATTTTTAAGAGAGAGAGGCAGAGAGTGAGCAGGGGAGGGACAGAGAGAGGGAGACACAGAATCTGAAGCAGGTTCCAGGCTCAGGTTTGGAGCTGTGAGCACAGAGCCCGACATGGATCTGGAACTCACCAGCCTGGAGATCATGACCTGAGCCAAAGTCAGACACTTAACCAACTAAGCCACCCAAAGGGCCCTACAAAAAGTAATTTTAAAATTCATGTGACTCTGTTGGTATAGAATTCCATGAAGTTTTAATGCTGGATATTTTTTTAAGTGCCAATTACAAGGCTTCTATGGTCTGGAATAGCTCTATTTATGTAGTCACTATTTTAAATTATTACAGCAGTAAAGTTAAAAATAAATTCTTTTTTTAATAGTTTATTGTCAAATTGGTTTCCATATAACACCCAGTGCTCTTCCCAGCAAATGCCCTCCTCCGTTACCACCACCTCCCTTTCCCCTCCTCCTTCCCCCCCCCCTTCAACCCTCAGTTCATTTTCAGTATTCAATAGTCCCCATGCTCTGCTTCACACAGTTGTTGGAACGCAGTTGAGCAAACCAATATGCAACCAAATATATTAATCAATATGCAGCCTTCTCTCCTGCAACATGATCAGTGACAGAGAACTGAATTCAGGAAGGGACAAAGATCTATCCAAATACTGGCAAGAACTTTAATTTGACACCCCCACAGCTGACAAATAGGTTAATAGATGGACAGTGTCAAAAATACACTCTATCAAGAGAAATCTCTTTAGATAATAGTAATTATTATGGTGTACATCTGATTTTGGGAATTTGTTTATATTAATAACTACCAGAGTTACTTCTGAAAATCTTTGATAAGTGAGATTACACTCATTTCTCCTGAAATCCAGAGAATTTAAATTATAATGCTATAGGGGTGCCTGGGGTTCAGTCAGTTAGGCAACCAACTCTCATGGTTCTTCGAGCCCCATTTGGGCTTCTGTGCTGACAGCAAGAAGCCTCCTCAGCACTCTCTCCGCTCAAAAATAAATAAATAAATACACTTTAAAAGATAGTAATAGTAAAAAGATAATACATTTTAGTGATGAAATAATATATAAAAGTCACAATTATGTCACCAGTCAGGTAAAATGAGTAGACAGTTCTTATACTTAAGAAAATTATGATGGAGAACAGAAGTCACGCATGATTTATTATGGAAGAAAAGCATTAACATTTGAATAACCAAACCAGAAATCTCACTTCATGCAAATGACTTTCCTTACTGGCCTAGGAATGACTTTAGCAAAGGTCACTGGGTAATATCCCAGACATTGTTAGAGTGGCAGAGTGAGTAGGTCTACAAAACTCAAATTTCTTTTGTGATGAATTATCAAACTTTGAGAAGAGTCACTGCCACACCCAACCCCGAAGTTTCCTTCCTCTGGCAGTCTTAGTTTATCAAATTCTGGGGCAGATGCCTTTTTCCTTGCAACAGCAACACAGCATTGGCAGTGTTAGCAATGACTCTTTAAATACTCTGTCCTTACCAGCAGCGAGACCCTTCCCAGGGTGAAGGGTGCTCCCTTACCTGAGCACCAGAACTACTCTTCATGACCTTGTATTTCCCCTTCAGAAAATAGGATGCTGCTACATCAAGAAAAGTAAAACTATATTAGGACTTTACGCATTTATTCTGCTTACCCATGACCTGGGAATACATAAAAGTTCTATTATTCTTTAATGGAATCTAAGCCATTTCCACATTTCAGTTTTAAGAAAGTCACAATCACTGGGGACTTCTGGGAAGTCATTATTGTAAAGGAATATTCCAGGAATATAGTTGTCTGTATTATAATTAAAATATACATTAATAATGGTAACAGCTACCATTTTTTAAATGCTTGGTAGGTACCCAAAAGCACTGTGGTAGATTCTTAACCTACATTGCTTACTTTCTTTTCCTAACAACCTTTGTCATGATGAAGCTTATGGAGGTTGAATTTAGCAAGACCCATCTATATATGGCCTACAAGAGACTTATTTCATACTAAAGACACTTGAAGATTGAAAATGAGGGAATGGAGAACCCCCTCATGTAAATGGATGTCAAAAGAAAGCAGAGTAACAACACTTATATCAGAAAAATAGACTTTATTTTTATTTTTTATTTATGAAAATGAGAAAGGGAGAGGAAGGGGTGGGGAAAGAGAGAGAGAGAGAAGATCTTAAGCAGGTTCCATGCTCAGCATGAAGCCCTACTCAGGGCTCAATCTCATGACTGTGAGATCATGACCTGAGTCAAAATCAAAAGTTGGATGAGCACTGGGTGTTATATGGAAACCAATTTGACAATAAACTATTAAAAAAAAAAGTGTTGGACGCTTAACTGACTAATCCACCAAGGCGCACCAGAAAAACAGACTCTAACAAAGAAGGTAACAAGAGACAAAGAAAGGTGTTATATAATAATAAAGGCGAAGACCCAACAAAAGGATATCACAATTGTAACTATTTATGCGTCTAATATGGAGCCCCCAAATACTTAAGGCAGATAATAACAAGCATAATGGAGCTAACTGATACTGACACAATAATAGTAGGGGACTTTAACACTCACTAACATCAATGGGCAGATCCTCCAAACAGAAAATCAACAAGGAAACAGTGGCTTTGAATGACACAGTAGACCAGATGGATCTAAGAGATATATTCAGCATATTCCATCCTAAAACAGCACCATACACATTCTTTTCAAGTGCACATGGAATATTCTCCAAAATAGGTCACATATTAGACCACAAAGCAAATCTAAACAAATTCAGAAAGATTAGGTCATATCATGTACCTTTTCTGAACAGAAAGCTAGGAAACTAGAAATCAAACATAAGAAAAAATCTGGATAGAGTACAAATACATGGAGGTTAACATAACATGCTACTAAACAATGAATGTGTCAACCAAGAAAATAGAGAAGAAATTTAAAAAATGTATGGAGAAAAATGAAAATGAAAACATAATGGTGCAAAATTTTGGAATGTAGAATAAGAGCAAAATTTATAGCAATACAGGCTTAACTCAAAAAGCAAGAAAAATCTCAAAAAAAAAGAGCCAACAAACACAATAAAACCCTAACTTTACACCCAACGGAGCTAGAAAGAGAATAAACAAAACACAAAGCTTGTAGAAGAATGATAATAATAAATACTAGAGCAGAAATAAACAAAATAGAAACTAAAATAAATAAATACATAAGACAATAGAAAATATGAAAGATCTTCTTTAAAAAGATCAACAAAATTGATGAAATTTTAGCTAGACTCATTAAAAAAGCAGAGAGAGAGAAGGCTCAAATAAACAAAATCAGAAATGAAAGAGGAGAAATAACAACCAACACCACAGAAATACAAAGAACTTTAAGAGAATATTATGAAAAATTATGTGCTAACAATTGGACAACCTAGAAGAAATAAATCCTTAGAAATATATGATCAGGGGCACCTGAGTGGCTCATTGGGTAAGCATCCAATTTTGGCTCAGGTCATGATCTCACAGTTGGTGGGTTTGAGCCCCACATAGGGCTCTGTGCTGAATGCTTGCTCAGAGCCTGAAGCCTGCTTCAGATTCTGTGTCTCCGTCTCTCTCTCTGACATTCCCTGCTTATGCTCTGTCTCACTCTATCTCTCAAAAAATAAATAAATGTATAAAAATTAAAAAAAAGAAATATGTAACCAACCAAAATTGAAGCAGGAAAAAATAGAAAATTTGAAATGTTTTCATATACAAAAATCAATCAGTAACCAAAAAATCTCCCAACAAAAAAAAGTGCAAGACCAGACAGTTTCACAGGTGAATTATCCCAAGAATATAAAGTAGAGTTATTCTCAAACAATTCCAAAATACAGAAAAGGTAGGAAATCTTCCAAATTCATTTTGAGGCCAGCATTACCCTGATACTAAAACCAGACAAAGACACTACAAGAAAAGAGAACTATAGGTCAATATATCTGATGAACAAAGATGTAAAAATACTCAAGAAAATATTAGCAAACTGAATCCAACAATACATTGAAAAAATCATTTACCACAATCAAATGGTATTTAATCCTGGGATACAACAGTGGTTCAATATGAACAAATTAATCAATGTGATATGTCACAAAATAAAAGAAAGGATAAAAACCATCTGATCATTTTAATAGATGCATAAAAAGCATTTGACAAAGTCAATATCCATTCACAATCAAACCTTTAACAAAGTTGGTTTCCAGGGAACATGCAGTAACATAATAAACGTCATATATGAAAAACCCACGACTGACATCACACTCAATGGTGAAAAGCTGAGAGCCTTTCCCCTAAGATCAGGAAAAAGACAAGGGTGTCCACTCTCACCACTTTTATTCAACAGAGTGCCAGAAGTTTTAGCTACAGCAATCAGATATGAAATATGAATAAAAGGCATCCAAACTGATAAAAAAGTAAAACTTTCACTATTTGCAGGTAACATGATACTCTATATAGAAAACCCTAAAGACTCCACCAAAAAACTACTAGAACTGATAAATTAAGTCAGTAAAGTCACCAAGTACAAAATCTATACACGGAAATCAATTGCATTTCTATACACTAATAATAAAGTAGCAGAAAGAAATTAAGAAAACAGTCCAATTTACAATTACATCAAAAATAATAAAATCTTAGGAATAAACTTAACCAAACAAGTGAAAGACCTATACTCTTAAAATTCAAAAATAGTGATGTAAGAAATTGAAGACCACACAAAGAAATGGAAAGACATTTCATGCTCATGGATTGGAAGAACAAATATTGTTACAATTACTGTACTACCCAAAGCAGTCTACAGATTTAATGTTATCCTTATCAAAACAGCAAAACATTTTTCATGGAGCTATAACAAACAATCCTACAATTTATATGGAACCATGTAAGACCCCAAGTAGCTAGAGCAATCTTGAAAAAGAACAAAGCTGGAGGTAGCACAATCCCAGATCTCAAGATATACTACAAGTATAGTAATCAAAACTGCATGGCATTGGCAGAAAAACAGACACAGAGATAAATGAAACAGAATAGAGCCCAGAAATAAACCCACAATTATATGGTCAAATAATCTTTGATAAAGTAGGCTAGAATATGCAATGGGGAAAAAGGCAAGTGGTGCTGGACAAAGTGGACAGCCAAATGCAAAAGAATAAAACTGAACTGATTATTTACACCACACATAAAAATAAACTCAAAATGATTAAGGACCTAAATGTAGACCTGAAACCATAAAAATCCTAGAAGAAAATCCTGCACAGGCAGTAATTTCTTTGACATTGGCCATAGCCACATTTTTCTGGATATGTCTCTTGAGGCAAGAGAAACAACCAAGAAAACTAAAAGCCATCATAGTGTATTGAAGAATATATTTGCAAATGACATACCCAATAATAGGTTAGTATCCAAAATATATAAATAACTTATACAACTCAACACAAAAAAACAAGTAATCCAATTAAAAAATATGCAGAAGAAATGAATAGACATTTCTCCAGAGAAGACATATAGATGCCCAAAAGATACATAAAAAGATGCTCAACATCATTCAACATCAGAGAAATGCAAATCAAAACCACAGTAAGATATCAGTTCACACATGTCAGAATGGTCAAAATAAAAAACACAACAACAACAACAAAACAGAAAATAAAACAAAGTTAAACACAACAGATGTTGGTGAGGATGTGTAAAAAAGGGGAACCATTGTACACTGTTAGTGAAAATGCAATCTGTTGCAGCCACTGTGGAAAACAGTATGGAGGTTCCTCAAATTATTAAAAATAGAGCTACTATATGATCCAGTAATTCCACTGTGAAGTATTTACCTGAAAAATATGAAAACACTAATTCAAAAAGATACATGTACCCCTATATTTATGCAGTGTTATTTACAATAGCCAAAATATGAAAGCAGTCCAAGTGTCCATTAATAGATGAATGAATAAAGAAGATGTGGTGTGATATATATGTATATACACACAGATAAAAAGACAACACAGATGATAAGATCCTTGACATAAATCTTGGCAATGAGTTTTTGGATCTGATCCAAAAACAAAAGCAACAAAGGCAAAAGTAAAGTATTGGGACCTCATCAAACTAAAAAGCTCCTGCAAAGCCAAGAAAACCATCAACAAAATGAAAATTAAACTATGAAAAGGGAAAAATATATTTGCAAATCATATACTGGATGAGGCGTTCATATCTAAAATGTATAATATTCTGATTTTAAAAATGGGCAGAGGATCTGCATTTTTTCCAATGACATACAGATGGCCAACAGACACCTGAAAAGATGTCTGTTAAACATTGCTTATCATCAGGGAAATGCAAATCAAAACCACAATGAGATATGTCTGTCTTCAATGGCTAGAATCAAAAACCCAAGAAACAACAAGTGTTGGCGAGGAAAACAAATATTGTATGATCTCACTTATAGTGAACTGTAAGAATCTAAAACTGAAGCCCAAACCGAACAAGCTCATAGAAACAGAGAACAGATCAGATTGGTGTTTGCCACAGGCAGGGTGTGGGAGGTGGGTAAAATCAGTGAAGGAGGTCAAATAGTATAAGCTTGCAGCTATAAAATAAAGAAGTCACAGGAATGCATATTTGAAAGTTGCTAAGAGAGTAGATCTTAAAAGTTCTCATCACAAGAAAAATGTCTATAATTATATATGGGCCAGAAGTAAGCAGGCACTGTGGTGATCATTTTGCAATACATGCAAATATCAAATCATTACATAGTATCTAAAACTAACACGTATGTCAATTACACATACGTATATTAGTTAGACCTCAATTAAAATAAAATAAAAAGGAAGAAATCTTAATGTCTGTAATCACCTCAATAGTTCCATGTGCGTCTCCAAAACTGAAGAACAAAAAGCAATCTCCTAGTCTTCATGAACACTTTAGGAGCTAATGTGGAAACAAGATCAGATACAACAAATAAAAACAAATAAGAACTAGAGTTTCTATCTTATCTTTTACTTAAACTGTAAATCATTTATTCTCGGTAATTTCACAAGTGGCACGTACATCAGAAAAATGAGCTTCTCTATTAATTCCTACTGCAGCAGTGGAGAAATGTTTTCCCCTTCCTTTAACACTGAATATTTTAGATGGTTATAAGTCATCAGTTTACAGTTTATATATTTTTGATGAAAATGGGAAGAATAGTTAAAGCTGACCTGATATGATCTAATTTTATTTTTACAAAGGCTAGGATGGTGCTCTCCAAAATAATGAAAATGAGACTATCATGTGTGTTATCGATGTTGTTTATAATATGAAGAATATATGAGCCTCTGAATCCAAACCACTTCTTTGGCTAAAGGACATTCAGACTTTGGCTGTGATGTGTACATATGCCAAATAGTTGACCAACAGCCACTATGCACAAGCATTTGTGTATTTCTCCAGCTCGGGCTCTCTGTGATTTAGAGTGCTGTCCTGTAGACAGGCTCAGTCCACTGGGAAGAGATTCTGCTCCTGAGGGCAGATGGAGAAGGAGGAGGCCGGGGAAACAGCCTCTGATCACAGCATCAGGGCAGAGAAGAACAACTCAGAAATGGTCAAGGTTTGGAAAATATTGTGATGTTTTAATAGCATAATAAAATGGGGCAAAATTTTACAGAATGTTGTATTACCCTTTCACTAAAGTAAGAAATGCTGTTACATTCCATGAGAAATGTTAACTCCCTGATTCTTGCTTGACATGCAGAATAGTGAAGGACCAGCCTGGAATTATGAAGTGGAAGATTCAGTGTTTGACACACAAAGTCACGGAACTACGCACTCAGCATCTTAGGTTAAAGAAATTACTTGAAGGTGTACAGCTTACAACTCAACTTTTGAGGGAACAGCTGCCTCGTGTGAGGGGTCCAGGAGTCCAGAGCAGCCCCGACAGTATTTGGACTACTAACTGGTAGAACCAGTAGGCAGACTTCTATCTACCTCATGCTTTTCTGCTTCTCCTTCATCCAGAAGGAAGAAAATAGGGTTTTTTAAGAGGATAGTTAAAAAGCAGACTACATAGGCCTTCGAGCTGGTAGATTCCCAAAGGAAAAAATGTTTAACAAGAAACTTCCAGTAACACGGCTGATTAAACCAATGCAGAGGAACCTATGTTCCTCCTACAACAATAAATAAAATAAAATAAAATAAAATAAAATAAAATAAAATAAAATAAAATAAAATAAAATAAAATAAAATAAAATAAAAATACAACATTATGTAAAATGATAATGGATAAAAATAGCAGCTACTAAAAATAAACCAAATGTACTACTTTTTGCAGCTCTGCTCTAAGTCTGAACTTATATCAACACACAAAATTTTAAGCATCTGGGAGTAGTGACTATCAAGCTGACACCATCTCAAGCAATGTCTCAAATAAAGCTGAAATGTGATAAAACATAGATGAAAAAAGGGGGGGAAATCCTAATAAAGTTTGTGTCTCTAGTTTTTTTCTAAAGCTGAATTATATTTCTGTCTTTGGATTCCTTGGGACACTCAGGTATTCATAACAGAGTTCCATGTGATTTAAACTTTTTCAAGATCCTTTCCCACTAGTTACATCTCAGAGTTGACACTGATGCAAATGAACTCATTTATGTTACAGAGACTAAAATGCATACTTCTGAAATACAGTGACTCCACGGGGCCAGATCTTTTCCTCCATCTGGCTTCTTAAAACTGATGGAAAAGAATCTTTACCTAAGACCACAGGCTCAAACCAAAGAATGAAATTGGATCATCATTTACTTTTAATTAATTTTTATTTTTACTATTTAATTATACAGTCAAATGAGGCTTAAAGGGAATTTGTGCTGCACCTCCTTCCTTTGTCACAGTGGCATATTCTCTTAGTTAATGACTATGGAAGGTTTTTGTGTCCCTGAAGGACAGAGAAAACAAGAATGACACCTCTTGTCCATCTGAACATCAACCTGAACATCAACATCTGGGATCCAAGGAACAGAAATAAAAAAACTAAAGAAATCCTATTGTGAATTAGAAAAACTGTTGAAAAAAAATACATCATTGAGATTTTGAATTCTAGAAAAAATACCAAGTAGATCTGAAAGCTGTTTAAGATTTCTAAATTCTCCCTCAAAGTGTCTTTTACAGCATCAATATTGTGCAAACTGTAGGCACATCATATCTGAAGCTGAGGATATGTGTGACATGTTACAAAAATAGCTAATGAGCTTGAAAAACAGTAAAACTAAAATGCTTTTTTAGAAGAAAATAACATTGAACCACTTTCTTTTAATTCTTAAGAATCAAATTGAGCTGGTTCTAAGTGATCCCTATGGAAGGCATATGAGTATTTCAAAAGATAAAGAGCGTTAGTGTTCTTCAAAGACACAAGAGAGGGGCGCCTGGGTGGCTCAGCTGGTTAAGTGCCGGCTTGGGCTCAGGTCATGATCTCACGTTTCGTGGACTCAAGCCCCGCATCGGGCTCTGTGCTAACAGCTAGCTCAGAGTCTGGAGCCTGCTTCAGATTCTGTGTCTCCGTCTCTCTCTGGCCCTCCCCTGCTCGCTCTGTCTCTCTCTGTCTCTCAAAAATAAATAAAAACATTAAAAAAATTTTTTAAAAAGACATAAGAGAGACTATAACTGACGTTTTTATATTCTGGTTTAAAAAGTAGGATTATTTTTGATTTGTCCTTAAAGTAGGCTGCTATTTTAAGTAATATAGTCTAAATTCCAATCCTTTGTGTAACTACTGTTATGATTTTTTGCCATTCTACCCGCTATAGTGTTCTGTTACCTGGTTCATATATTTGAATCAACTCACTTTACTTACGTACTTTTTCATTTTTAAAACTAGATGATATATTAGTGTAGAAATCACTGGTTTGATGATATGTATCATATATATTGCAAGGTATATTTTATACTATTTTCTATCTTACTATATAAAACTATAGGTACTAATTTTAAAAATTCCAAGTACTTCAACATTGCAAATAACCTCATGTTTTACCACGGGTAGAATAATACTCTTGAGAAGTTAATGCACACAAACGCATTTGGTGCATGTAGGAGGCCATGGGCATGTACGAGGTTGACTGTGCAGTGTCGTTAAGCAGCGGGCCCTTGAGAGATGCCGTGAGCAGCCTTTGCTGAGCTCCGGAAGCCTAACCAGAGAGGGTGTCATCTAGAGGAGATGCTAAGAGGACTGGTCATAGCAGGAACTGGATTTTCATAACACAGTGGTTACCCACATCACAATTTGGTGTACAAAATTCACTTTTAATCATTCACTTTTAATTTGCATCGTTCACTTGCATGATAAGTGGCTGTCCAGATCTGTCACTTCCATATCCACGAACCCGTCACAGTTTTGTATCATTAACTAATTCTGGTATCTGCGTGCAAATTGGTGGTATCAAATGTGGCTAGGCACAGAACATAATTTATGAGCATTTTGTTACTGACTGGTTCATTAATGGAACTTTTCTGAAAGTACCTTGAGCTGTGTTTTGAAAATTCCAGAAGCACCCTAACTGAAGCAGTATTGATAAGATATCTGGAAATATGAGCCTATCATTTAATAAGAAAAATTCATGTATAGTGATTTCAATAGAAACCAAGCATCATTATCCTAGCCGGATATAAACCTAACTTCTTACATCAGAACAGTTAGACACACAATGAAATGTGTCTAAGGATGATCTTAATGGCCTTCTCCAACTTAACAATATATGATACCACAAGATTATGATTTTTGATGAATTTTACTAGCCTTTTACATATTTAAATTTAAAAAATAATATTGTAAGTGCCATTACTAACACAACAAAAGCGATCACCAAATTGCACTAAAAATCAAACGAGATTTTGTTATTTAAAAAAAAGTGCAAAGTGACGTTAAAAACAGAGGCTGATTTCTCCCAGCACCTTTCCTGAGACAGAGTGCATATTGGAAAAAAAGAGACACAGAGCCCAGCTATCAGCTACATTGAACAGTATAAAGGGGAGAAGGCTGTTTTAAAGATGTATGTGAGTTTCAACTTCATCCAAAGAGAAAGAAAATAATAGAATCAGACTTTTTATTAGGCAGAAATCACTATCCGGAAACCTGGGAATGTATCTGCTTCATGAATCAGCACCATTTAGAAGACATAGCTAGTTACAGTATTTGTCCCCTGAAGTATTTTTTATCCCTAAACTAAAAAACAAAGACATGTATTACCAATGTCAACCAAGACAACAAGAGTAAAAAACATAAAATGAAAAGTAGCTGCTAATAACTCTTGCAGATAGCTTGCAGACAGGTAATCTTATCTCTGCCAGAGACCCACCAACACGATTTAAGAAAAGAGCGAAAACAAAACAAAACAGAACAACACAAACTCAAACAAACAAAAACGGAACAGAAAAACTCTGATAAGATTAAAACACTAAGAGAATAACTAAATTAAAGCATCATTTCATGAACTCTTCAGGTAATAGAGATGTAGAATTCTAAACTTATGTCCACATTGGCCCAGTTAAAAAAAAGACAAAAAACAGACATCTAGTAAATGTGCCTTTTGCTGCCTTATTCAAAATTACATTTTTTATCTGCTTCCTTGGTGTATTTTGGTTACTTCTTAGTAGTCTGCGTAACTTCTAAAAACCAACAATATTTCTCTAAAATATTAGAGAAGCAGGATTTGAGCAAACTGACAACGTTGCCCAAGTTTTCTCCCACCTCTTACAGCTGTGGGGCTGAGTTAGAAGCCAAGTAACATTTTAGATTATTGTATTGATCACTGTCCTTGGCAAACCTGCACTGTTCCTCTCAAAGATTTTATTCCTTATGTGGGAAGCATAAGAATAACTCTGCCTAATTTTCACCCAATATGTTTTTACTCTTTCTATATCATTATCTTAAATGTTATTGCTCTTTTCTAACAAATGTATAATTTGAAAATATTTTCTATTTTCTCATACCTGATACTATGTGATCTTGGGATTGTATCATTTTCATTCTCTGTCAGGGAGAGAAGAAAGTCCATCTCTAAGCAGAGATCAGTGTTTAGTTTCAGAGTCTCCAAACAAATATGACCAAAAGAGAACTTCATTTATTTTTTGTTACTATTTGTTTTAAGAATAACTTAGTAGACTAATAATAGCTTATAACCTAACTAAAAATACTGCTTTCTGAATATATGAAATATAAGGCTATAGGCCCAGAGATAGCTTACAAAGTATACATGTAGAAAATACTTGAGGCTTCCACTAAGTGAAAGCCACCATGTATGTCAGAACAGCAACTCAGAGGTGACAGCACACAGGGACACAATGTGCAACAAGCTTAGTATCAGGTGTGGGCTCATCCCCAAACCAATGCATGGGCACAAGGCATAATGAATGCCATTGCTTTTCTCCTCCAAGTCAGTGCAGAATGATACCCTCCTTGAATTCAGGAGAAAACAAAGGGTGGCAGGAAGGGTTTTTGCATTTTGCACTTGAAGTTCCCAGAGTCCTACCCTGACACTGTGTTGCAAGAGTGGATGAGGAAAATTTTGGAAGACCAGGTAAAACGTGAACAGAGCAATTGGTGGGATATTTACAAGACTGTGGAATTTGACACACTGTATTCTCATCAATAATCTGCATCAACAGTGTATTACAGGAATAGGTTGTTTTTTTTTTATTCTTCACAACTGGAAGAAATTGTCACCATAAAACCAAGAAAAGTAACTGTAAGAGGATACTCAGGAAGCAAACGCTAATCTTAACTTCATAGCAAACAGAAAATGGACTACAAAGATGATTTTAAAGCTTTCCTTGGGTACACCTAAGGAAGCAAAAAAATATTTGTGAGCCCTCTATTGAGAAAGAATAATGTGGCTTTTTTTAGAGTCCTATCACTACTGTAAAAAATTGCCATGGACTTCTAAGGTCTGGAGGGCCCAGGTCCAAACTGGGTCTCACTAGGTTAATGTCAAAGTACTTGTAGAGTGGCGTTTGCAGGAGGGCACACCTCTGACAGCATCTCTTATCCGACTCACTTGCCTCCCTCTTTTGAGGGCACTGGTGATTACTCTGGACCCATAGGTCAAGTCTGGAATATCCCCACATCTGAAGATCCTTAGGATAACCACATGGCATAACCTTCTGCCAGGTAAGGTGGTAGACTTACAGTTCCAGAGGTGAGGGTGGGGGGCGTTTGGAGGGTAGAGGCAGGATCCCGCCCACCATGGAGTACAGAAGCTTTCCACGGGACGGGGGAGTTGGCTCACCCTGCCAGAACCTCACTGTGGTGTCAGGGGCTCCGTGTCACCTTGTCTCCACTCAGGATGACACTCCCAAGGTCTTCTTGCTTCTTGTCTCGCAGAGTGACCTTCTCCTCACAAGTCCACTCCTGGACACTAGCACCTGGTCTAGCCGTTGCTGGAAACGTTGAAAGCGCCCCTGGTCAAAATTTTCTTTCCCAGCCAGACTCTGAATTTCT
This sequence comes from Suricata suricatta, assembly GCF_006229205.1. Lineage (NCBI taxonomy): Eukaryota > Metazoa > Chordata > Mammalia > Carnivora > Herpestidae > Suricata > Suricata suricatta. Next base: position 117,059,445 of record NC_043701.1, on the reverse strand, counting down.
GATTCATCTTCTCCACTTGGCCAGCATCCTTTGTCTTTATCCAAATACACTACAATAATACGCCAAATACACTGAATAGCATGATTATTTTAGGTTTTCAACTTGTCTTGATTGCTGGGTTGTCTGTCTCCATGTCTGTTTCAGAAGGTGACACCTATTTAAGCCTCCAGCTTAGTTTTTCATTCTGAAATTCCAAGATTCCTCATGTGTTCTTGAAGGCTAATAGCCCTGGCTGGTCACTGCCCTGCCCCCATCCTCTTGGGCTATATCTGAACAACCTGACATTGAACCCTCCCACTGCCAGAGCCACCTGGAAATACACAGTCAGTCTGATAAGTATGTAGGCTACAGAAAGATCTATAGAGAACTCAAGAGTTATGTCTTCTCTGTTTACTTGTTAAGTTTAATGGACTCATTAATAAAAGCCTAGCTAATAGCTTACTTACAGTTTTGAATTCTGTGCCTATGCTTTATTATAAAATTTTATAGCTCTATTTAGGAAAAATGTAAACAACATTATAAAGCTGTGGATGACCATCTGCTTAATCTTAATTACTCACAGTCCTAATGGGAGATAGTATATGCCACATACCAATATTAATGTGCATGTGTGTGTGTGAAATTTATACCTTTCAGCCCCAAAGTAGATAAAGTAATTGCTGACTAAACAATAAAGAAAAGATGCTTGGGAAGATGTGTGTATTTCCCATCACACTCTATAAGTCTTTTGTACAAAAAAAAAAAAAATCCAACAACATTGATGATTTCTTACTACCAAGAAAATAGTGCACAAAATTATTTGTGTTTATGGTTATATTTGTGTAGAATAATATTTTAATTTCTGTTGGGGATAGGACAGCAGTGTAATTGAAGCTCGAGAAAGATACACACACCTAAATTCAGAATCATAATGTACTAGTGATGTGTTGGGGAAGAGTGCCCCCCAGTCAAATTTATTAAGATTTAAAGTGACCATTAAGAAATTATCATTGTAATGCCCTATTGCTCCTACTTTGTAATTTGAAATTTAGTTCATGACAAATTCAAATCAGAACTATATGGAGGCAAAAAATTCTATCCATAGCAAGTGGCAAGAAATTATCTCCATGGCAAGAGTCTGTGAAATATGTAGCCTTTGGTCAAGATGGTGACATAGGTTATTCCTGACTTCAGTCCCCTTCACAAAAGGACCAACCAGCAACAATCCATGGATAAGACACCACTGAGAAAACTCCAAAACTTGATGTATGGGGGGGAGGAGGTAAGGCTGACCCCCTCTCTCAGCCAACAGAGGCCAAGATGAACCAGATTGTAAGGGTACGAGGAATGCCAATGCTCTGGTTGTGTTGCATCTCCCACAGGCCACAGAACACCACACCACGGGGGCCCTTCCTTGGGCCTATCCTTTCTCCAGTAGGAAAAAAAGAGCTCAGGGGGAGCATCTAGCTCCCTATGTGGTAGGACACTTCCTGGGTGGCCCCTGTAGGTCTCACCTTCCAGGGGTCACTGGGAATATCTGTAGATACACTAGGAATCAAACGAAGGAGGAAAAAAGAGGCGAGACCTATAGCAAATAGAGCTATAGATTCAATGCAGTGTTACCAAAATCTCAGTGGCATTTTTCACAGAAATAGAAAAAACAATCCTAAAATTTGTATGGAACCCCAGAAGACTATTAAGAGTCAAAACAATTCAGAGATTGAATAACAATGCCAAAGGCATCATTCTTCTTGACTTTAAACTATCTTGCAAAGTTATAATAAAACAGTATAGTACTGACATAAAAATAGGCACACAAATCTATGGGAGAGAGTTAAGAGGCCAAAAATAACCCACCACCGACAGGGTCAACTACTATTTGACAAGGGAGCCAAGAGTACTCAATGAAGAAGGGACCATCTCTTCAATAAATGGTCCTGGGAACACTTGATAACCACAGGCATAAAAGTGAAATAGGACCCCCTACCTTTCACAGCTTACAAAAAAAACTCAGAATGGATTAAAGATTTACCCACATCAGCTGTGCTGACAGCTCACTCAGAACCTGGAGGCAACAAAACAAAAGTGGTGCTTTATCAAGCTAAAAGGCTTCTTTCTACACAGCCAGGAAATAAAAAACAAAATGAAAGTCAACTTAAAAAAATGGGAGAACATATTTGCAAACCATATATCTGATAAGGGACTAACATCCAAAATATGTAAAGAACCCATACAACTCAATAACAACAACAAAAGCAAACAATCTGATTTTTTAAAAATGGGAATAAGAACTGCAGAGACAATTTTCAAAAGAAGACACATGAAAGGACAGCAGGTACATGTCAAGGTGCTTTATGTCACTAAACATCAGGAAATGCAAATCAAAAGCATTAGAAGATATGCCACACCTGTCACAATGGCCACTATCAACAAAACACAAGACACAGCAAGTGTTGGTGAGGATGTGGAGGAAGGAACCCTCATTCAGTGTCTGTGGGAATGTAAACTGGGCCACTATCATGGAAAACAGTATGGAGCTTCCTCAAAACATTAAAAATAGAACTGCCATATGATTTAGCAACCCTACTTCTGGGTATATATCCAAAGGAAATGAGCTCACTATGCAGAAATAATATCTGTGCTCCTATGTTCATTGCAGCATTAGTTACAATAGCCAGACATGGAAACAACCTAAACAGGCAATAATGGATGAGTGGAAAATGAAAATGTGATATCGAGATGCACATATAGGGCTGTGTGTACATGAAATATAATAAATATACACACTGTATATAATATATAATAAAATATCAGAAGGAGATTTTGTCATTTGTAACAATGTGATTGAGCCTTGAGGGCAATTTGCTAAGTAAAATAAGTCAGAAAAAGAAAATATTGTTGAGTTATCACTTATACGTGGAGCCTCAAAAAGGCAAACTCAGAGAACAGAAAGTGAAGTGGTAATTACTACAAAATGCAGAGTAGAAAAAATGGCCACAGATGTCAAAGTAGGCACAAAATTGCAGTCACAAGATGAGTAAGTTCTGGAACATAGTGTAGAGCAATGTGATCATAGTTAATACTGTTCATATATTTGTAAGTTCCTAAGAGTAGATCTTAAAAATTCTCACCATAGAAAATAAAATATAACATGATTCGATGGATGTGTTAAAAATGGATATGATGATGTTGTAATCATTTTGTTATATATATCTAAAACATTACCTGTTATAACATTGTATATAATGATACATATATACATATATATACATAATCATGTATACCTGGAATTTACAGAATGTTGTCTGTTAATTATATCTCAATAAATCTGGAAAAAAGAATGCAGCTTTTCATGTGGATTAGTACTCTTACAACACAGTCCCAACAGTATTGCACATTCATATGCCTGAGCTAAAGTAAAACAAAAGGGAAACCTATCAAATATATTTAGGCAAACACTTCCAAACCACAGACTTCTTGAGACATTAAAATTGCTATGAAATTAAAACTATAAATTTTATTCTATTAGATGAACTTGTTGAGTGCTGTGAGTGACTTTTTTCCTCCTGATTTTAACGCAGGGAGACACAGAATCTGAAGCAGGCTCCAGGCTTTGAGCTGTCAGCGCATGTGGGGATTGAACCCATGAACTGTGAGATCATGACCTGGGCCAATGCCAGATGCTCAACAGACTGAGCCCCCAGGCACTCAACATGATTCTTTTTTTTAATGTTTTATTTTTTTACTTTTGAGAGAGAGAAACAGACAGACAGACAGACAGACAGACAGAGTGTCAGTGGAGAAGGGGCAGAGAGATAGAGGAAGATGCAGAATCTGAAGCAGGCTCCAGGCTCTGAGCTGTCAGCACAGGGCCTGATGTGGGGCTCGAACCCACAGACCATGAGATCATGACCTGAGCTGAAGTCAGGCACTTAACCAACTGAGCCACCCAGGCTCCCCAGGGCCCAATGTGATTCTTAACATTTTGAAGTGGATAAAATTATTCTTTTGCTCTTTCTTGCAAGGCAGAGACAGATGCTCCAGTCTTGGCAAGAAGCTATGAACTGACAGGGAAATATCAACGACTTCCAAAAGATGATGACAAAGCCAGTCCTCCTAGTAAACAAGAGCGTTGGACACTGGAACCTTAGGGACTAAGGGTATGTTCTTTGTTACCAGCTACATACATTCCTTTTTACTTCTTTTGTTGTTGTCCTTCTCCTGGCTTGTCTTCAAACATCTTCCACATTTTTCAACTTTTTTCCAAGACACATGATTTCATAGTCTATTGCTCCAGCAATAATTTTGTAATTAATCCAGAAGTAGCAGAAATGTCCTTAGGTATGCCAGTGTTCATATTTATACTAAATATTTGCAAATTTTTCAGTTAAGTTAGCTCACTGCTCTACCAAAAGTATTCATTTTGCGGTGTTTCTTACAACCTTCCACATATTGCTAGGAGATTCTGCATTCTTACAAACTTTTCCTGAAGTTCTTATGAGTCCTTCATACAGATGGATTACAATGTCTTTTTGGTCTGTCACTTTGACCTTTTGTCTAATATTCATTTCATTTAGTGGTCCCACTAGATGGACCCACTAAACTTGAAGAGCAAGGAAGCCTGTTTAAAGGTGCTGGAGTGAAACAGAAAATGAAATGTTAATGATCCTTTACTGTTTTTTAATTAAGGTAGAACATTTAGTTACTTTGGATGAAGAAACCAAATGAAGAAACGTGCCTAGCAACTTTCTGGACAATTCAAAGCTGAGAATGATTGATTACTTTCGTTAGAAATATAATTGAGAGGCGCCTGGTGGCTCAGTTAGTCGAGCATCGGACTCTTGATTTCAGCTCAGGTCACAATCCCAGGTTCATAGGATCAAACTCTGAGTTGGGCTCTGTGCTGAGTGTGGTCTCTGCTTAAGATTCTCTCTCCCTCTCCTTTTGCCCCTCTCCTACTCATGCACACACTCTCTCTTTGAAATAAAAGAAAGATGTACAATTGAAAATAATTAGCTGACTCGGATGAAATGAATGCCCACCTACCAAACAAGACATTTATTTTATATATTTATATGTATTTCTTATATTTACGAAAAATAAAATAATGAGTAGTGAATTATGGAGATTTGATGAGTAAGACACAGATGAAGAGAAAGTGGGGTTGACTAAAACAATCGTATAATAGCTACTATATTTTCAATACCTAGCTCACCACTTCAAAGGAGATAAGTGAGTTTCTCCAACTTTATACCTTGGTAATCACTGGAACCAGTACTGGAGTCTAAATCAATCAGGGGACAACTGCGTGGTTCAGTCAGTTGAGCATCTGACTCGGGTCATTATATCAGAGTTTGTGGACTCGAGCCATGTGTTGGCCTCTGTGCTGACAGCTCAGAGCCTGGTTGGAAATCTCTCTCCCCTGCTCTCCCTGCCACTCCCACTTGCTTACTCTCTAAATCAATCAATCAATCAATTAAGCAATCGATGGATCAGGGAGGAGCCTGAATTGGTTAACACAGGTTGGGAGGTAACTCACTATATTAAAATAGAAGAAACAGTAGTTTACGTTATAAAGAATAAAGAACAGACTTGATCAAATATATTTTTACAGGGTAAAAGTATGGGTTAATGAAATATGTACAGTTAATGTGAAAGGTATTCGGGCATGTATTGGACAATGCATGCTTCAGTCCATGAGGAATTGTGAAGACAGTGCAAATTTGGAGACAGGGCTGCAGGCTATGACTGGAAGAAGGTAGTAAGTGACATTACAGCCAAAGACACAATTACATGGTACAGCTCAAACAAGAGCCACCCCCAGATGACCCAGCCATGAGACCTTCTCCTCAGCCTAGAGATAATGTCACCAGAAAACTCAGGGAACATTAAATAGAGAGTATTTCTCACCATGTCCCATGCAGGGAAAGGCCTGGGAGGAGTTGGAGCACTGTTTGCACATGAACAAGGAGAAACAATGGAGAGAGTACACAGTGTGTCTATCAGAAGGAACACTGAGACTGTGCTCATGAGCATTTCTTAAAGTCAGGGATATTTTACTTCTAAAGTCAGCATCAATAAACAGGTTTGTGACAGATGTTCCACTGGATGGAATTATTCCATGGAACAAGTCCTCTCCTGGCAAACAGGGAAGGCTGCTGTCACGTTGCCTTTGTGTGGAGTGGCTGGTGTTGCTGCTGTCATATATGGCAGCTCACAGTCTTGACTGATTCCCTACCCTTTGCTGAGACAAAGGATGGAGCTGGTGAGAATTTGGGGCTGTGAAGGCGCCTGAAATAGCCCAAATAAACAAAGAGCTTCAGGAGGTATGCACTGGGCTAATTCAAATGTATAACTGCCCTTTATGATTGTATAGTAGACTGTTCCTTAAATTTATTTTTTCTTCTCTAGAAGGTAGAACAAAACCGATGGGTGAACATTATAAAAAATTAATACTTTAGATAAGTATTGGGTTAGTTTTTGAATACTCTAGTTTTTCCAGTAAGATTATGACTGCTTTGACCTATTCAGTTTTCCCCATTGTTGAAATAACTAATCAGAAATAGAAAAGTGCTTTGTCAGGATATTGTACAGGGAATTTCTCCTTTGGATAGACAGTTATATTAATGTATGTTAAAAACCCCTTATGACTCCAAAGAATGTTATTCTAAGTGCATTTTCCTCACAATGAAGAAAAATTAATTACACAAGCTAATGAATAAGTAATTATATATCAAACAATGTGGCTGGAGAGGAAAATTACCCGTTCTGTAAATAAAGCCTACAATAAAATCCACTGGCTTTATATGAATATGTTGCCAAGGGGCCTGGGTTTATTATTTGGGATAAAGAAATATTCCCTCCCCTCTGTTTACATACTTCTCAGTAGAGAATTATTAGGCAGAGAAATGGAGGAACGTATAACACCACGGTAACCATGAGTAACTAGAAAAATTAAAAAAAATATGTGTGGAATTAACCAAGTTACCAATGCAATCATCTGAGGAAGACTGAGTACAGACAGCAGAAAAAGTGTTTATTTATATCAATAACTGCATTTAACTCATTATGCCAAAGTTTCTTTCCATTTAAGTGAACAAAACCCATTACTTACTTGTCATGGAAAGACTTGAGAATACTATTAATAATGTATTTAATTTTTACGAAAACCACCCAAATAAACTTTAGATCATGAGAGGAGGAGGGAGTGAGCAGAAAGTGCAGAATTAATTTGAGGCCGTTTATCTTTTCAGAGTTAACCATGTTTTCAAACAGACACATTATGAAATTATAATGTATAAAATTTATTTAAATAAAAATTTAAATCATAGGCTAAAACAACCATTCAATTATCTAAATTAACCATTCAAGTCATTAAAATTTTGGGTTAATAAATTCATTTAAACTATACCTTATCTTAGTCTTTACTTAAAAATTAATACAAAGTTCAAAATACAATATATATATCTACATGTACCTATACATAGCCAGAAAACACATACACAAACACACATATGTGTTTGTATACAAAGTATAATTGCCATTATTTCCTGGTTCTTCTAAAATTTTAATATTTTCTTGCTCTGAGTTCCCTATTTGTTTCACTTTTTTTTCTTTTTCATGTAAGGTATTCCTAGGTTTTATGGTTTTTGTTTTTCTCTAATTTTAAAAATTATTTTTACATTTATTTCTTTTTGCTTTTGAAATGTATTAATATTTTACTTTGGCCTAAAATCTGGTCATTTTTTGAGGGTATTTCATGAACAATCAATAGAAACTGTGTACTTTCAGGTTTTACTGTTCTACTTCAAACACTGAATCAGCATTCCCAATTAGGTCATGTCATGGCTATACTTACACATGTAGTAGTTTCACTGAATTGTAGACAACACCTGTGTGATGTGTCTTTCTACATATTACTTAATGCCTTAAAAAGAGGCCTGAATTTGCTGGCTTGATAGACTGATGGAGCGAGTGTCCTTTGGAAGGCTCAGTTATATTACAGCTCAGTGGCGGTACCTTTCAGTGCTGTGGCAAGATTCTCCCAGAAGGCTGTATATGCTAAGTCAACATCCCACATATGGTGCTGTTTCTTCCACATCCAAGATTCAGGGCCCAAGGAATCAAGAGGTGGAAATGAGAGAGGCACTATTCACTATTACCTGTAGTGACCGACTAGAAATGTTCTGCTTCCTATTCCTGAAACGTTATGCTCTACTGGCCAAGAAATATTAGTTCCAGAGGAACTGTCTTCCATTGGGAGACACAACAGATTCTTCTGAACTGGACGCTGAGACTACCACTTAGACACTTCAGGTTCTCATGCCCATGAATTAACAGGCAGAGAAAAGACCTGCCATGCTGGCCATACAGGAAGACTGATGCTGACTACCAAGGAGATCCTGGAGTACTAGTGCATAATGGAGGTAAGGAAGTATATGCCCAGCATGCAGGAGATCCCTTACAGAGCCTCTTATTATTACCCTCCCCAGTGATTAGGAGCAGTGGAAAACTATAACAGGCCGATCTAGGGAGGACTACTAATAACCCAGACCCTTCAGAATGAAGATTTGGGTCACCTAACCTGATAAGGAACCAGACCAGCTGAGATGCCCGCTAAAGGCAAAGAGAATACAGAATGGATAGTGGATGAGAGTAGTTCTAAATGTCAACCAGGACCACATGACCAGTTACAGAAATGAGGACTTAAACTGTCAGGAGTATATCCTTCTTATGTTGTTATGAATATGTTTGTATGTTGCCAAAGACTGAGTGTTTGTGTATCCCCTAAGTTCAGTCGATGAAATGTAACCCCAAGTGTGATGGTGTTTGGTGGTAGAGCCTTTGGGGGATCATTAGCTCATGAGGAAAGAGCCCTCAGATGACATTAATGTCCTTCTAAAACAGACCTCAAAGAACTCTATTGCCTTTCCAGCCACTGAAGACCCATGAAAAGATGGCCATCTATGAGCCAGGAAGAAGTATCTCACCAGATACGGAGTCTAATGGTGCCTTGATCTTGGACTCCCGGCCTCCAAAACTGTGAGACATAAATTTCTGTTCTTTATAAGCTACCCAGTCCACTGCTATTAGCAGCCTGAATGGCCAAGACATGTGTGAATAAATTTATATCTTTAATTTCATTCTTCTCTTATTACCTTGTAATGTAACATAAGATATATCAACTTTATATTATAGTATTTATGTTATGGTACATATAAGAGAGTAGTGCATGTCACTCAAAGACTTTATCTCTTTCTTTGGTGAAGAGGTTAATGTGGTTTTGGTTGTATGCAGAATAGTTGCATCATATTAGGTAGAATTATGATCCTGTTACTGTCTTCATTTGGAGAGTGAATGTGGTTTGAGGAACTATGTATGGTTGCCTGTTTGACAAGGGGTGGACCCGTGATTGTTACTTTTTTTAAAAATAGTTTATAATCAAGTTGGTTTCCATATAACACCTAGTGCTCTTCCCCACAAGTGCTCCTCTCCATGACCATCACCCTCCCTTTTATTTCCCCCCTCCCTCTTCACTCCTCAGTTTGTTTTCAGTATTTAAGAGTCTCTGATGATTTGCCTCACTCTCTCTCCCTAACTCTCCCCGCCACTTTCCCCTTCCCATGGTCCCCTGTTAGGTTTCTCTTGTTAGACCTATGAGTGAAAACATATGGTATCTGTCCTACTTTGCCTGACTTATTTCACTTAGCATGACTCCCTCGAGATCCATGTGATGGTTACTTTTATGTGTCAACTTGACTGCCCATCTAGATAGTTGGGTTGAATCCTATTTCTGGGTATGTCTGTGACAGTGTTTCTGGATGAGATCAGCATTAAATCAATAGACTGAAGAAAGCAGATTGCCCTCCCCAGTGTGTTGGGGAATCATCCCATCTGTTGAGAGCCTGGATAAAACAAAAGACAGAAGAAGGGAGAATTTGTTCCTTCTCTGTCTTCTCTGTCTCAACTGCCCGAGTTGAGACATGGGTCTTCTCCTGCCCTTTTGAACTGAGCATTAATCACTGGCTCCCAAGATTCTCAAGTCTTCAGACTCTGACCGAACTACACATTGGCCCTTCCATGTTGTCCAGCTTAGACTGCAGCTCAAGGGACTTCTGACCCACATCTGCATGAACCAAGTCCTCAAAATAAATCAGAAGTCTCTCTCTCTCCTGCTCTCTCTCCATGGAAAATCCTGACTAATACAACATGTTAGAGTTGATTTTTTTTTACAGTATTTAATTTAATCTATATATTTTACAGTATTTAATTTAATCTATATATATTGGATAACATAATGAAAAGAGTTATGGGGTGGGGTGACTATTATTGCCATGATTATTATTATTCACATTATATGTTTTATTTATTACTCCAGAAAAATAAATATGATCAAGGCATGACCACATTCACCAGGAATCGATGCTTATAAGAAAGCAAAATGAAACCAAGTAAAATTGGAGAAATATATTAATAACTGGAAAATAGTGAGCCTGCTGCCTGAATTATTATGACTTAATAAAATATTTGTTAGCTGAAATTAAATAATAAATGGGAGAATCTATATGCAAGCAAATGTCTAATATTTGGTTATATACACATAAAGAAAAGTGATATAACACACTAACAGTCATGGCTTAACTTCAAGGAGAGGCACTCCTTTCTCTTTTATGGCACCTGAATAAATTCATTGACTCTCATCTTGTACCCAGAAGAGTTAATTCTACAGCAGTTATTTAAGTGATCAAAGATGGACCCTGATGGAAGTTATGTGAAGAGGGCATTAATGGTGAACTTGGGAACAGCAGTCAGAAACTAAGTCTCAATGGGCACACATGGCACCCTGTCTGTATCTCACCCCAGTCCTTCAAGTGTTAAGCCTGCTCTACAAGATGGTGTGTCACCTTCACCCAGAATCACCTCCAGTTCCCCAACTGTCATTTCAGTATTTGCAACCTACAATCACACTAGGATGAGTCCAACTATACAAATTAAGATCATAACCAAAGGAACTAAAGAATTCTTAAATCTGACCTCAAGCTAAATTAAATATTAGGAATATGCTATATTAAATCCTGGACTTATGTTGAATTTCAAGACCTCTCGATTTGTGGAGCATTTCTAGACATACTTGATGATGAGAAATCATCAACCTGCCAGGAAAATATAAGAACTAGACCCTATAAATGGTTTCCAACCAAGCTGTGCTATTATGCGCCTGGGCAAGGTGGAAGTGAAACACGAAAGGATAGGACCGACTATATTTATAGTTTGCCAAGGAACTAATTGTGCTCAACCATCTGTTTTATTGACACAAAAATGCCTAGTGGAGGTGGAATAAGTAATGCCTGTATACAATTCATTACTACAAGTGCTGGAGGAATCATTGATGTGTACAAAACTGAAACCTATGAGCAGAGAGAACACTGGTAGCTGAGTTTCTACCACCCCCAGGCTCCCAGGAACACTTGTGTCCCTCTGACACTTTCTGTCCTCTTGACAAGGGAAGAGATACAGTGCTGTGGGACTGTGTATTTTTGTTAGTCTTTCCCCCTGACTTGGAATCAAATGGAAATATTTTGCCAATTTATGCAATGAAATACACCCATACTCACAATTTTCTTTCCTAACTAAGATATTTGGTCTCCTGAAGCACATGGATCAAAAAACCAACGAACACAAGTCTTCACATTTCAATAACATTTTTGTTTTGTTGTAGTTGTTTTGTTTTGTTTTGTTTTAATGTTTAGTTATTTTTGAGAGAGAGAGAGAGAGAGAGAGAGAATAAGTGGGGGAGGGACAGAGAGAGAAGGAGACACAGAATCCAAAGCAGGCTCCAGGCTCTGAGCTGTCAGCACAGAGCCTGGTGTGGGGCTTGAACCCACAAACACTGAGATCATGACCTGAGCTCAAGTTGGATGCCTAACCAAATGAGTCACCCAGACACACTGGAATCCTACTCTTTAGCCACTTCAGTCTATATGGAAAGAATAAAGATATCTGGAAGAAAAAATTTGCTAACAGAAGTACTGTCTGCTTCATAGTGAGTCTCTGCATTTCCATACCCTTCCAGTGCACAAGTGGGTATGTGCGTTTGTGTGTATGTGGGGGAGGGGGTCTCTCTCGCTACCTGGAACCTAGCTTGAATAATGGACTTGTTTTTAACAGAGGATACTGACATCTCAACTCCTGGTGGGATAATTGTTATATCTCAACTCCTAGCTGGATACTTCGGAGACACAAACTCATCGGCTAAGCCAATGCCATGCACTAGAAATTCTGAGCAGACAAAGCCCTGTGGAGAGCCCAGCACTTGAGAGTTAGGCACAAGGGTGCTTACAATTTCACATGGGCACAGTTCACAGCATAGAAGGCACCAGTCTTCAGGTGTACAGAGGGATCGTACCAAAGAAGCCTGTACGGCGAACCCCAGTACCTCCACATAAAGAAGCCAGGATGCTCTGGTATTTTACTTAAAAGCTGAAACAGTCAGCCTGCATTATAGAATTATACCACTTAAAATCATCTAGAGATAAATTAAACCTAGCAAATTTAAATCATGCAAATAAAGAAGGAAAACTTCAGTAACCTACCTCAGTGTTCCCCAATGACCAAATACATGGAAATATTGACTGGAATCACCACTTTGCCTTAAGCTATGTTCATTGTGGTGTAGTAGGAGATGGGGAATATTTTAGGGCAAATGTGCTTAAACATCATGATGTTTCACACACTGCTTCTAACTCTATAGATTCTCAATGAATTCTTATTGAATTGGTGTACTGTAACAATCCATTGCACAGTGGAGGAAGCCTTTTCTAGTCATCAGACATTTTCATAGTTGTTATAAAATACATAATTTAGAAGGCAAGATAATAACTTGGTTTAGGTTGCATAATACTTTACGTGTGTTGATTGCATGTGTTTGCAGGGTCACATGCATGTGTGTGTGTACGTGTATGTTAACATTTTATAATCCACCAGGACTGAAGAGTGCCATCTGCCTTCCATACTGTCATGGGATATTATGGGATATTACATTTTAAAGTCTGATAAACAGATATGAGTCTCAATATTTTAATATATGAAAGGGATGTGATGCAATTTATTCGTGGGATAATTGAGTTAATGACATAAAATGAGCTACCATGCACAATGTGATTGGCACAGAATATGTACGTTAACATTAGGAGGAGAAAGAAAGACCACATCAGTGCACTGTATATAAAGATCAAAGGTAAGACTAGTATACCCTCAGTTTTATTTTGATCCAGAGACAGGAAACGAATTCATAAAACACAGGCAATCCTTTAAGACCTAAATGTGACACCTGAAACCACAAAACTCCTAGAAGAGGGGCGTCTGGGTGGCTCCGCTGGTTCAGCTTCTGACTTCGGCTCAGGTCATGATCTCGTGGCTTGTGGGCTCAACCCCCACGTTAGGCTCTGTGCCGACAGCTCAGAGCCTGGAGCCTGCTTCGGATTCTGTGTCTCCCTCTCTCACTTCCCCTCCCCTGCTCTCACTCTGTTTCTCTCTCTCTCAAAATAAATAACCTTTTAAATAAGATTTTTTTTTAACTCCTAGAAGAAAATATAGGCAGTAATCTCTTGGACATCCTTAGCAGTATTTGCTGAATATGTCTTCCCAGGCCAGGGAAATGAAAGCAAAAATAAACAAATAGAACCACACCAAACTCAAAAGCTGCTGTTGCAGTGAAGGAAAACATCAATGAAACAAAAAGTCAACCGACTAAATACAAGAAGATATTTTCAAATGATATATATGATAAAGGGTTAATATCTAAAATATATTAAGTAGCTTATACAACTCAACACCAAATGATGATAATAATGGCAATCTAATTAAAAATGGGTAGAGGACCTGAATACATATTTTTCCAAAGACACCATGCAGATGGCCATAAGACACATGAAAAGATGCTCACCATCACTCATCATCAGGGAAATACAAATCAAAACCACAATGTGACACCACCCCACACCTGTTGGAAAGGCTAACATCAAAAAGACAAGGGTTCTTGAGGACGTGGAGAGAAGGGACCCCTCGTGCACAACTGTTGGGCATGTAAGTTGGTGCAGCCGCTGTGGAAAACAGTATGGAGGCTCACCATAAAATTAAAAATAGAGCTACCATATAGTCCAAGAATTATACTACTGAGCATTTATGCAAAAAAATCAAAAACATTAATTTGAAGAGATAGGTGCACCCCTATGTTCACTGCAGCATGATTTACAATAGTCAAGAACTGGAGGCAGCCCAAGCGTCCATCAATAGATGAGTGTGCAAAGAAGATATGAAATGAAATCTTGACATTTGTGACAATAAGGATGAAACTAGAAGGAGTTTGCCAAGTGAAATGATTCAGACAGAGAAAGTCAAATACTATTTCACTTATATGTGGAATCTAGAAACCCAAACAAAACGTCACAAGCAACTACAGAGAAACAGACTCATCTAGAAATAGTGGTTGTTAGCCAGGTGGAGGTAGGGAGCTGGGCAAAAGGGCTTTAAGGTGAAAGGATTAAGAAGTACAGGCTTGTAGTTCTAATGGAAAATACAACATAGGAAGTAAGGTTGTAATAACTTTGTGTGGTGAGAGACAACCACTATTTCTGGTGGTAAGCAGATCGTAATGTATGTAACTGTCAATTCACTATGTTGTACACATAAAATCAATATAATTCAACTATACTTCGATTAAAATTTTTTAAATACAGGCAACTCTCATTATTCATGGTAGTTAGGTGCTATATACTCACTGTAGACACTGAATTAGTGACTAGGGAACCACTGCTCTCAGGGAAAATACAGAGTGAGTTTCCTGCAAGCTTTTGGTCACATTTTTATCTACCATCAATACACATCATTGTTTTATATATATTTTTGTCTGCTTAAAGACCCCTTATTTAATATATATTGTTGACTCATTAACACTGAACTCCTGGCCAGCGACACCATAACCCCTGCTGGCAGATGCCCCGCGTCACAGCTGCATTTCCTCCAGGAGGCACATCACAGCCGTCTAGCACTCAGGGGTACCAGGCAGCATCTCAGTGCCTCTTTCAGGAGACACCTCAAACAGAAAAACCACGGGGCGCCTGCGTGGCTCCATCAGTTAAGCATCCAGCTCTTGATTTCAGCTCAGGTCACGATCCCACAGTTGTGAGTTCGAGCCCCACACAGGGCTCTGTGCTGACTGACAGTGTGGAGCCTGCTTGGGATTCTCTCTCTCCCCCTCTCTCTGCCCCTCCCCTGCTCACACGCTCTCTTTCTCAAAAATAAATAATAAATACTTTATAAATAAATAAGTAAATCACCCACAAAAAGTACAAAAATGTGAAAAATGTGCTCAACAGTAAAAGAGCACTTGTGTATAATATGACGGCTAAGACAGGAAGGTGGAGCCTGGCCTGTCCCCCCTCCACTGAAAGTGAGCTTGCGAGGCCACTGAGCTTTCTGCCACTTCTTCTGGGCACATCTGTAATTGACTACAAAAGTGCCATGATGATTGATTTGGAAACTACAAATAAATGAGGCAAGCAGACAATTAGCAAATATGAAATCTGCAAAGAATGGGGATCAACCACATTTTCAAAAAATGCAAATTCTCTGTTTGGCAGAAAACCCTAGGCCCCTACATTTTTAGTTAGTGCCAAAACGTTCAGTGCAGGCACGTTCAAAAGTGTCTTATGAAAAGACACATCTTCATTGGATATGAAAAGAGTTAATCTTTAAAAAAATTATTTATTTTGTAAGAGAGAGAGAGCATGCATGCAAATGAGGGGCAGAAAAGGAGAAAAAAAATCCCAAGCAGACTCTGTCAGCACCAAACCCAACGTGGGGCTCAATCCCACAAACTTTGAGATGATGACCTGAGTGGAAGTCAAGAGTCAGACAGACACTCAGCCAACTGAGCCACCCAGGTGCCCCAAGGGCTCATCTTTGTATTATTGCATCCTGAGATGAATTTCAGAAACTGAGATTTAACCTCGATTTAACCAAGATTACACCTTGACAAAACCACATGATAGCTTCTTTAATAATTATGTCAATAAAAAATGTGCAGAAAAACATGTGTTTGAAACTTGGTCTAACTCTATAAACCTACAAGAGGATCTGGAGGAAGCGAGTTACCTCGTGCTATCCATTAATATTGCTTTTCCTTCAGGAATGAGAGAATTTTTCAGACCTATGATTTACTCATAAATGCATTGGGTCAGAAGGTGGACTTGAACAGAGGACCGTCTGACCACCATGCTTGCCAATGAAGGACTCATTAGAGTTACAAGGGCCCCAGAGGATTGTTTCTGGCTCTCTGTTGCTTATTTGTGTTTCAATAAAACATGACAGCTGGATATATTTCATGGGTTACTTGAAGTTGAATCTTAATACAACCATTGAAAATGTGTAAATGGTGATTCCGTGTACCAGATTGGCCTACCAATGGCTGAACTTAAATATATTTCCTTCATGGAATTAAAAGAAGAAAACTAAAGTGATTATCTTCTCTCCATTACTTTCAATGAACATTTTTTGGCTCTACATATAATACCGAAAGGCTTTTCATCACAGTTCCCTACAATACAGTGCACTGATGACCATTCAAAAGTCTAGCTGAATCCACAATTTGAAAATGATTTTATGATTCTCCCACCTATCCAACTGTTAGTGGAAGTAAATGGACCTTAAAAAGCATCTAGAAAAGTTCAACTGCAGGCAGTTCAAGCTGCTGTGTGACCTGTATCACAACCTCCATGAGAATGAACCAACCAAGCCACGCAGTGCAATTTGGCCAAGTAGTTATTACATGTGCATGCTGTGGCAGACACTGAAAGGGATTCAAAGCTAAGGAAGCCTTGTATTCCCAGGGGACGCACTGTCCAGTTTGGAGATCAGAGACGTATACTCAACACTGGAATGCTGGGCAACCTAAGATAATCGACACAAAAGCAGTACGACGTACAAATTGTCGCAGTTCAGACAGGAAGGAACACGCCATTGTAGGAACTGAGATTACCAGGCAAAGTCATGTGCAATAGACCTGGAGTAGCTTGAAATCTTTTTAGTGGGAGGGTTGTGGGAGGGGAAGCTGGGCCTTGTGTGTGGATGTATGCTACGTGGGGGTGGGTGAGGGAGGTCATGAAATCTAAAGAGACGTTTTATGGGGGTGGAGTGTGTGTGTGTGTGTGTGTGTGTGTGTGTGTGTGTGTGTTGGGAATGTCTCAAGATTTGTCATAGATTTATGGGGGCACCTGGGTGGCTCAGTTTGTTACGTGTCTGACTTCAGCTCACGTCATGATCTTGTGGTTCATCACTTCAAGCCCCATGTCAGGCTCTGTGCAGACAGCTCAGTGAGTAGAGCCTGCTTCAGATTCTGTGTCTCCCTCTCTCTTTCTGCCCCTCCCCTGCTTGTGCACTCTCTCTCTCACCTCTCTCTCTCAAAAATAAATAAAAGCATTAAAAAAAATTTTAAAGATTTGTCAAAGGTCTAGATTGCCAGAATGAAAAAACCCACACATAAATCAGAAAATATAAAGGAAGCATTTTCATGGATTAAAGCTAGGTCTTAAAATTATTTATCATGGATCAGAGTAGAGGCAAGGTTAGAGAGAAGCATTCACAGTATGAGGGGCCATTTTTAGTGCCTTCATGGATGCTACATGCTTTACATGTATTTTCCCATTGGGTGACCCTATTAACCCTTTAACAAGTTTGCAACAATTATTCTTACTTTATAAAGGCTTACAGATTTTATAAAGGCTTAAAGAAATTGCTCAATGTCAGACACATAGTAAATGATAAGCTAAAATATAAATTTGGCTAAAGGGCATACAAATTCAATGTTGGTTGAATGACTAAGTAAGTGAATTAATGGAGGGATATTCTGTGAGTGGCTTTAGTTCCTTGTAAGTCCATTCCTCATTCCCAAGCAAATCTGTAATGACTTCATCTTGGAAATGCTTCCCCTTCTGCTTTTCTGATGCAAGAGAAATTACCAACAAAATAAGTGACTTTATAGGATCTGAACATGTTTCATGGACTTAATTAAAATCTCATACTACAACTTTCTTCTGCAAACACCATTACATAGGAGTGATTTCTAAGAAGCTCTTCGGTCTCTCTTTTGGCAGGAAGTGTTCTAGAGAAACACTCCAAGGGACAGCCTGGACTCCTGAATTAGACTTCAGCACAGCTCAAGGAGTTGGGGACAGGCAATCCAAACATATTGGAATAAACACTCATATAGAAAAGAAAAAAGGAAGTAAAACTTGTTTTAAAATGTAAAAAATTCAATGGATCTTCAAAGATAAAATTGATATTTCACTGAAGATCCTAACGATATTGCTTGAAAGTCACACTTTGAGGCACCATATAGCCTAGTAAGGGTGTCACTGTGGGACCTAGCCTGTCTGGGTTTAAGTGTCTGGGTGACATCAGGAACTCACTTACTCTATGTAGTGCCATCTGTGGAAGGGGGTAAAGACAGTACCACCCTCATCCTGCCCATGAGTATGAACTAAGTTAATGTTGCCCACACAATAGTGCCACTTAACAAGGGTTCTATAAATATTTATGAGTTGCTATTATCTTTTTAAGATCTAATGCACCTGAGCCTTAAAACTAAAATAATAATGATAATCACAAACATTTAAATCTCAAGTTGAAAAGGTGGGATGTGGGCCATGTTTGCAGACAGGCTGAATGGATCTTATTTCCTATAGCATGTGTACAAGCCAGTACCTGAGGAAGAGACAGGTTTACCCAGAAACTAATTCCCCCCAGAGGAGCCCACATCAGGTCCATGAGCTACATTTTACAGCTTCCTATAAACACTAAATCATCTGTTCCTCAAAGAAGCAGGAGCTTGGCCCTGGCAGTGCAAACAAGACTCTCAGTGAGTCTCTAGGAGATTGGCTACCAGGAGAACATTCCTACCATTCTTCAGAGAAGCAATGGAACAATAAATAAATAAATAGATAAATAATGCAGCACTGACAACACTAATCCCCTGAAAAGTCACATGCCTCCTCGTCAGTCCTTGTTTTCATATTTTTCCCCATACTCAGCAGGTTTGAATTATAATTTCCCTTAAAAATCTTTGGTTTGGAAGAAATTGAAAATTAGCTATAAAAAAGATACTTTTGGGCAGCTCAGGCTTTCTTTGGCCCAAAGGAAGAAATGCACTCAGTGTAATTTCTTTGCACTTGACCGGGAAAGATCTGCTCTAGTCCTTCCCAGGCTCATGAGGCCAAATGATCTCAAGTGAAAGTATCCCGCAAAGGTGGTGGAGCCCAGAAGTAACACGTGCTAGACATTCCTATTCTTACATCTATTTTTCTTTCTTTATTATGTTTCTCTGGCTTTACTAGTGAAATCTGGAAAACAGAGAAGTCATTTCATTTGGGAGATGAATGTTTACACTACCGCTTTCTTTTTCAAATATCCAAGATCTTTGTGAACAAGTTTTTAAAAAGGGTTATTTTAAAATATTTAAAGTGACATATTGACTCACAGGTGAAGCAAAATGCATAGAAGTTGTACAAAAGAGTTTCACCAGGATATACCAGTTAAAGAGTTATCCTGTTGAAGGTGATAAGCTTGCTTAACTGTTGCCACAGAAGATGATTATATAACAAAACAGTTACAGTATGAAGGTTTTGAGAATATATTAGATAATACTTTATAATAATTGGAGTTTCCTCACAATAAGAAAAAAACAACAGCTAAATTTTGCTTAACAATTGCTATCTAACAAATTTATGTTACATGCTTTAGTGTTATCTTACTTCTTCTGAACAAAAGACTATATTATTTCCCCTTTACAAAAGGAAAAAAAACTGAGTCCTGTAAAGATGAAGAAAGCCACTCAAATGTCATGTGGTTTCAATAGCTAATCTGTGATGGAGACAACATCTGAACTAGGCTGATACCAATACCAAGGAACAAGTATGTGACATTGTCTTTCAGACCTCATGCACTGGGCAGAAACATGTCACTGAAAATTTCTGAAAAGACAACTAGCAATCAGGAAAAGACTGCTCTGGAAGGTCAGTGTGCAGACACAATTTGAGGGAGAGAGACAGATGGACTTCGTGGGTCAGGCTGGGCATTGCCAAGCCTGTGCAATGATGTAGGATTGAGGTCATGCTAGATACTAATACTTTACACTCCTGTAACATGCTGATGGCGTTTGCAACCTCACAACAACCTTATGGACTAGATTTACCACCATCCTCACTGTACAGATAAAGAAACTAAAGCTTCTAAGAGAGTGGGTTCAAGGCCACACAACTGGTAAGAGATGAAGCTGGGGATCCACAGCAGGCCTGTGTGGTGCCAGGGCTTACAGTGACGCTGAGCTATACTGACTGTATTATTTTATGGATATAATCCTTTCTGAGCCACACCATGTCCTCATGAGAAAGGGTAAAGGACAACCTGTGTCACATAATTGAGATTCAAACCCGGGCTCACTTATGATGACAGGTCGTTACACAAAATATGCAGTTGACTACTCTCAAAGTAAACGACTCAGCCCAGAAAGTAACCTTCCTGCTTCATGAATGATTGGTCTCAACTCTAAGGCTGCAAATTCCTTTAGGTGGCTTTAATAATTCAAGAGTTATTACTTTCCCTCCTCTAAGTCCATTTTGTATTCATCATCTAGCAGCTCTCAGTACTGCTTATTGTTGAGTTCACCAGGGGTAGCATTTCTGAAATAAGGGCATTAATCAACCTTGGAATATTTTTTGAAGAAAAAAAGTTACATAGAAACTATATGGTGCTTTTCATGCTGTTTTTGTATAAATTACATTTATAGAATTTTTGAAAACTTTTGAAAATGTTTATTTATTTCTGAAACAAAAAGAATGAGCAGGGAAGGGGCAGAGAGAGAGAGGCAGACAGAGCACCCAAAGTAAGTTCTAAGCTGCAAACATAGAGCCCGATGCAGGGCTTGTACTCAAAAACCGTGATCATGAGCTGAGCCAAGGTCAGAGGCTCCAGCGACCGGGCCCCCCAGGCGCCCCTGCTCTACAGATCTCCAGCTGAGAAGCTGCAGGCCAGGAGCAGCACGGGTCAGGCTGTTCACCTGTGTTATCTTCTCCACACTGAACAACAAAACAGCCACTCAGGCCTCAGCAGGACCCGGCATCTGTGTTGACAGGTTTACATGTGGGATAAAGAGAAGAGGGTTCAGAGATCAGAGACAGAGGGTAAATCCACATTAGAAAATAATGGAAACGCTTCTTTTTCTTAGGTTGGTGTTTGTGCTTGTCATGTGGGCCTGTCTCCCTTGCTTCTTCCTGGATTGCACAGTTGCAGGCAGTCTGTTGGGGCACGGCACCCTGTGGGGGACGGCCTGATGTGCCTTCCCTCCGACACTAATTGGCTCCGGCCTCAGGTCTACTGGTGGCTTCAGGCACAATTTAGAGTGAACCTGACACTTGACTCTGTGTTTCCCTGATTTACTTTTTCCCAGAATAGTAGCATTATTTTTGGTATGCCTAAACTCACATTTCAAATAGTGTTTTGCAAGGTTCACCAGTTTTAACTCATAATGTTTATGTCCTGCTGAGCATTATAGAATGGGTATAAAGCTATGCAGATATAAAACACTGAAATTTATTTGCATAAGTTAACAGTTTCTTAAGTTTATTTTGGGCATGGAAAATACTTTCCAGTCGCTCCAGGCTCTTCCCAGAACGAGGACAGATGTCATACTGGATGCTGACGTGTGGACTTTCTTGAGCTTTCAGCACTCACGCCCTCGTAGCCAGTTCTGGGTCTACTTTATTCCCCTTGCCCCAGCTCATGCCAGAACACCCAATACAAGTAACATGCATTAACTGAAACATCTCAGGTTCTAACTCCTGCATGAAGAGTCAGCTGTACACCTGGAATCACAAAGAATCAGTAACCTGTACATCAACACAGCCTTCTTCCTGCCAGCCTGCTATGCAAACCGCTTCCTCGGGAGGCAAAGGTACCCAGAGATGTCTGGGTGTATTTCCTAGGTCTCAATTCCATTGCACTAACTTATAGGCTTATCCTTATGCAAACACCACCCTCTTTGGATGACAGTGGCTTCTAAAAGTAAGTGTTGAAGCTAGCAACTATGAATCATCCCATCAATTTTCATCTTCTTTTTCCAAGGTTGTTTTGGTTCTTCTAGGCCCTCTGCTTTTGTACATAGAGTTTTAGGGTCAGCTTGTTCACTTCTACATAAAAGCCAGATGGGATTTCATAGTGATTACAATCTGTAGTCTCTTTTTATAGATTGCTGGATATGATTTGCAGTTTTGACAAACATATTTTGCATTCATGTTCATGACATATATTGCTGTGGAACATCCTTTCCTTCATCGATTCTGTCAGGTTTGGGTATCATTCTCATGACAGCCTCATAAAACTAGCCAGGAGTCCCCACCTCTTCTGTTTTCTTACTTTGTATAGTATTGGCAATGCCTGTTGTTTTAAATATTTAATAAAATTTGCCAATGAAGCCATCTGGTCTTGGAGCTTTCTTTATAGAAAGACATTGACAACAGATTCAAAACATGAATACATGTGGGGGTATTCCAGTTTTCTATTTCATAGAAATATACATATATACACACACATACATACATATATACATAGGAATTTTTTAATGTGTCCATTGCACTTATGCTTGAATGAATCGGAATAAAATTTTTATTCTCTTGGTATCCTTTTTGTATTTCTATGATCTGTAGTGATGTCCCATTCTATTCCTGACACTGATCATTTATGTTTTGATCAGTGTCTTTTAGGACTTGATTAATTTTATTTAATAATTTTACTTATGTCTCGCTTTTTAAATTTTCTCTACTGTTGATCTGTTTTTAATGTATCAGCTTTTGTACTTTTAATATTCCCTTCCTTTTATCAATTTGGCTTTAATTTGCTCATTTTATTTCTCAGTAGAGAGATTTAGTTAACTATAGACTTTTATTCATTTCTAATAGCATTTATCCTTAAATACGCTCTTTAGATGTTTTATAAGCATCTCCAATACCTTGATATGTCAGATTTTTATTATGTACCTCAAAATATTTGCAAACCAATGGTTATTTAGACATGTGTAACCTAATTTTCCATTACGTATGGCTTTTATATTTATTTTGATTTTATTCCTAATTAAATTCTTTGGATTGGTTATTACTCTGTATGCTTTCAAATTTTATAACAATTCTAAAATATACTAATATTATATCACAAGAAAAAAGAGACTCTCTTACAAACTCACAGTACTTTTATCCAAATCCACAAATGACACTGACACAGCAATATTAACTAATCTTAATACCATATGTATATTTTCCCAGTTACCGCACTGGGATCCTGTAAGAACCAAAACCAACAAGAGCTGGAGACAGTTTCTATCTGACAGTGAATGCAGTATTTAGTTACCATGGCACGTCATGATTTAATCTGGGAATGTGTCTCCATCTTTCTCTTTCAAGATCTAAACATTTTTGAGAGTACAGCCCAGTTATACTCCTATAGTCGCTATAGTTGTGTTTGTCTGATATTTCACATGATTAAATTCAAACTGTGAATTTGGAGTAGGAATATGAAGTAATGTAATTTCTTTCTCAGGACATTCCGTCACCTGGAATAGGATAGTTTTATCTTATTACTAGATTTTTTTTGTATCTCCCACATTCAGTAAATTTGTGGTCCTGTTGTCCTTAATTCTTCCTTCTTGTTGCTACCACTTGATGTTCAGGCTCCAATGACAGCTTGTCTGACCTATAGGAATAAACATGCGTCTAACCTTCTCTTCTGTACTTCAGATTAATCTAACATATAGCATGTATGATATTTCTCTCTAGTTCTCAAACTTTCAAAGGTTACCTTATTAGATCAGCTTTTAAAGCCTTTTATGATCTGATCTTAACATATTATACTAGCCTTATTTTTCCTAACTTAAATGAGCATATTTATTTAATCTTGTTTGCTTCTATATAAAATTATTTGACATTTAAAGAAAATTTAATGTTTATTTATTATTTAGAGAGAGAGAGAGAGAGAGAGTGCAAGCAGGGGAGGGACAAAAAGAGGGAGACAGAATCTAAAGCAGGATCCAGGCTCCAAGCTGTCAGCACAGAGCCCAGTGCAGGGCTTGAACCCATGAGCAGTGAGATCATGACCTGAGCTGAAGCCACATGCTCAACCGACTGAGCCACCGGGGCTCCCCTTGACAATTTTAATATTTTCCTTCTCAATCCGCTATGAAGCACCTTCCTCACCCACTATAAAGACTCACCATAAGCTCTTCACTTTATATATTTAATTACATCTAGAATAAAAATCACCAATTTCATTCACTTGTCAAGGTCTATTTCAATTACCATTTCTCTCATGAAGTCTTTTTTTTTTTCTCTCTAGTTAATTTTTCCTCAACTATCATACTGCCTGAATATTTTAGGACACTTATCAGATAATCCTATTATTCCATCAGCCACTAAGTCCTTTTGGGCTAAGGAAGGCAATCTGGATAATCTAGTGGTTAAGAAAATGTGGCCTGACGTCAATATTTTTGTGCCCAATCAAGGACTTCCATTTTCAATGACATACATATTCTTGGCAACTCCTTCATTTCTCTGGGCCTCACAGAGGTTACCTAACACCTAAGCTCAAGTCTACCATGTGGATTAAGGCAGAAAACAATTCTTGTAAAGAAGTTACAGGGTCTGGAACAGAATAGCACTCAGCAAAAAAGAACTATCATGTTTGTGATAATTCTGCCTCATCATCTTGACGTGCTCCCTCTTTTCTGTTTCTCTCCCCCTTTTCTGCTTTCCCATCAGGACTTTCTCACTCAAGAAGTTATCCTGAGGGCAGTTTCCCGGACCTCTTGCTGCCCAAGTTCATTTTAACCTTATGGATGTTGCCGTGGTCCTTCTGAAATACCAGTCTCATCCTGCTTCTCAAGACCCTCTAGCTTAAAATCTTTTAAAAGCATCCACAAGGCTCATAGTGTCAAATAAATTTTCCTCATGACTTAGAAGATCTTTCCTGCTTTCACTCTGGTTTTGTTCTAAAATTACTCCACTGTTGTCAGATTCCTGAATTTTCTATGGGGTTTCACTAGTCATAAACTACAAGGTAGGAAATATATCCAGGTCGACTTCGTATCCCTGGTCCTTAGTACATGTAGTATGGTGGTTTGACTAGAATATTCGGGAATTATTTTCTGAAAGAATAAAGAAATATTGTAGTTAATAATGGAACTGTCACTGTTTAGGTCAAGATGAACTAAAGAAATTGGATTTCCCTTTGATCAGAGAGGGGCATGCTTCATGCTATCCTCATCTAGAGACTCATGCTGTTGGGTCCCTCCATCAGGAATGCCATTGGATATCAGAGTAGAGGAGGAAAAATAAAAGTAAACCATACATGGAAGCTTAAAGGCTGTCACTTGAAATCACAGAAATAACTGCTGCTCATATGTCACTAGACTGGTACAATTTGACTTTGTCCCCAAAGGAAGAGAACTAGAATATTACAGAACAGAACCATCCACTATAGAGTTACTTCCTACCACATTAGACTGTAACCTCCTTAAGGGTATAAAGTACAATCTATGAATATGGGTATATTATTTTTAAAAATGTTGCCCAAAGCAATTATGCAGTGCAAGTTTTTGTAATTAGTGAATAATCTCACATGGACCTGATAATGAGAGAATTTCAGACAAAAAATATATTAATAAAATTAACTAGTTCAAAGAACTTTATTTAACTAAAATGTTCATTCACACACTTCACTTTGATTTCCCATTTCCTTAAATCCCTGCAGTCTCCACCTGGGAAACATTAATTGTATCTTCTGGAGTCTCCACCCCAAAGTGTAATAAAAATACTCTTTGAGACTTCACCCAAGTTCTTCCTGTGTTCTTACTGTCTCTGAGCAGGTGAGTTTGCTCTGGTAGAACACTGTCCTCCCTAGATATCATCAGGTGGGGAGTTATGCCAGAGTCCAGCTCCAGCAGGTCCAGGGTTCCTTGAAGGATGGATGTTGTTAGCATGAGAGAGATGAGAAAGCCTCGAGTTCCTTTCTGCTCACCAGGCAGGCAGCTCTGCACTGACTAGAGGGTCAGCTTTATTTATGGGAAAAAAAATGTATGGGGTACAAAACAGAAGTGGCAATTGCCTTAGACCATGATTTCTAATGACAAAGTCTTTGGTATATAAAAATTTCCCAGAATGAGATTGGTAGAAGACTCATGCATAATCTTTATCAAGTGATTAGTTGTAGGTGATTTAGATGCTTATCATATGCGGAAGGAAGGTATCCCCAGCATTCAAATACAAGGCAATGTTTTTAGCATAGCAAAAGCCAAAATTAGTTATTTGTGAGCAGGGGTCAATAGCATTTTTATTTCAGAGAGTAAAACAGGATTCTCAAAAAATGTAATATTTGCTCTTATAAACACAAAAGAAGGAATTGCTATAGTAAGTTCCTTCACAAGGCACAATTAGCATATTTTTAGGAGCAGGGGACAAGTCACTCCTGATACTAGTCAACAAGTGCCTTGGGGGTCGGTGCTCAAGCAAAAATAGTTGAGTGGGGGTTAGACATCAGTCGCCACATTGACGGTGGGAAGCCTTGCAAACCCGCCTTACCTCACAAGGAGTTTTCTCATTTTAATGAGTTCAGAAATGGCTTCCAGCAGTGTGGTTACCTAGCACTTTCTTATTCTATGGGAAATTAGACAACATGTTTTCACACGGCACTTGTTATCTGCAATGTATGTGTATTAATCCTTTTCCATCTTCGCTGAGCACAAACTTCCCTCTGACTTAACATAACCATGGTAGACTCACATGTATTTCTGTAGAAAACTTACTGTGCTAAATGCCCACTCTGGATTCTTCTCAGTGGTTGTTGGGCTCACCATTTTTTAAATATTTTTTATTTATTTTTGAGAGACAGAGAGAGCATGAGCAGGAGAGGGTCAGAGAGAGAGGGAGACACAGAATCTGAAGCAGGCTCCAGGCTCTGAGCCAGCTGTCAGCATAAAACCTGGCACGGGGCTTGAACCCATGAACCGTGAGATCATGACCTGAGTCGAAGCTGGACGCCCAACTGACTGAGCCACCCAGGCGCCCCATGGGCTCACATTCTTGATCCCATGATCATGATCATGCGTCATGAGTGGGTAAAACGTTATTGAAAGTTGAGTGAGAGATATTTGAAAGTATTAAGCCTAAACATTGATGCTGCATAATTACAGTGTTGTGACAGTATCTCCTTGATGTCAAACCCTGAATATTTTCATATTATTCAGGAGATATGAAAAGTGTAATAAAAGGAGGAAATTACATTTGTCCTAAATGTTATGTGTGAGCATCTTTTGTAAAAATACAGTAATGCAAAGAGGAAAAGTAACCTTTAAACATTTCCCACCCAAAAGTAGAATGCCCTATGAGAATCTCTTCTCTCTGACATTTTATTCTGGTGATTCAAAGTTAGGATGACATGGCTATTGGGCCATTTCTGCTGCTGAAGTAGTCAGGATGCACTCAAAGCCAGTGATGGCATGAAGAATACTATGATTCTTGTCTCTATACAAGTTTCCTTTTGAGTATTTGAGGTAAGTTACAGTAGCTCAGAGCAAGAAAACATTGGATAATGAAACGTTCTTGCTTCTTCCCCAATAGGGTCTTCTCTCTTCAATAACACTCATGTCCTTCTGCTCGGCTGTGTGATGGGGGATAGTGATGCAACACATAATGTGTTTCAACAAAGAGGCATATATAACATTTGTCACTCCATATGCAAAGAGAGACTATTTTCAAACATGTTTTGAACACTCAGAAAAATTGACTTTATTAATCCAGAAATGAACCTCATTAAATTCTAATTAGCATTACACAGAAAATATTCTCTAAACTTTAAAAGCAAAACTAGAAAGGAGAATATTCATGTTTTAAATGTCAATCTTATTCTGGAATTAATCAATGAACTGGACTAATCAGTAACTCAGGTTAAAAATCAAAGTATTATATACGCTACAAAATGATTAGAATTGACCAGTAAGAGAAATGTCTACAGGCTAAAATCTGAGGAACAGAGGAGTAAATTTTATATTATATATTCCATACAAATTTACTCATGTGTGTGTGTGTGTGTGTGTATGTGTGTTTATCATACAAGTTTATTCTTTTGCGTACATTAATCAGAAAATGAACCATTAAGACTATGAATAAAGAGGGGTGCCTGGCTGGCTGAGTCAGGAGACTGAGATTTTTGATCTTGGGGATTTGAGTTCTATGCCCACATTGGGTATAGAGATTAATTAAAATAAATAAATAAATAAATAAATAAGGTCTAAAAATATATATGAATAAAGAGCCAAATGATTTTATTTTCCAGAGCAACTGGACAAATGTCAAAATCAAGAAAGAAAAAATCAATAGGAAAGATTGAATAAAAGAGAGGATACACAAAAAAGGAAAATAAATAACATTCAATAACGAGAAATAATAAAACTAAGAGCTGGGTCTTTGAAAAGATTAATAATTAACATACATAAGCCTGTTGATCAAAATTGACCAAAATAAAATATGCAAATAAGCAAATACAGAAACTGGGGCACCTGGGTGGCTCAGTTGGTTAAGCCTTTGGACGTGTTTCAGTGCAGGTCATGATCTCATGGTTCATGAGTTTGATTGGACCCCAGATAAGGCTCCTTGCTGCCGGAGGGGAGCCTACTTGGGATTCTCTCTCTTCCTCTCCTTGTGTCCCCCCCTCTCCAAATAAATAAATAAACTTTAAAATAAATAAATACAGAAATAAAAAGGACATATCCTGAGCTAAGAGATTGATAGAAAAATAAAATATTACCAGTTACATACTGATAAATTGGGCAATTGACCAAATGGATAATTTCTGCAACAGAATAAAGTGCCATGTTTGCTAAAGAAGAAAGAGTGACTTCTAAAAACAGGCCAATGAAGAATACCTCTCTCTCTCAAACAAAGTATACTGACTCTTCAAGAAGGTTTTTTTCCCAAGCAGTCACAAAACAGAATCTCTATATTATACAAGGTGTTCCAGAGTATATGACACAGAAAATGGACCAATTCATTTTATGAGACTCAAAAGGAAAATTATAAGTCAATCAATCTCATGATAATGGATTTAAACACTCTAAGAATATTTATAAAATCTAACTGCCTAGTATATCAGGATCAAATTAATTTCATATCAGCAATACAAGAATGATTCAGCATCAGAGAATCTGCCAATAGAAGTCACATTCATGATTAGGTAGATGATAATATTTTATGATTCTCTGCTATTTCCAGGAAAAGCATACTATAATGTTATTTACATCTTTATGACACAACCTTCAGGAAACTGAAATAGTAGAACAGCTCATTCAACTGATAAAACAAATTGACAGCAAATATCTTAATGTTAACAGAGAAGCTTTAAACTTATTTCTAGTAACATTCAGGGCTGCCATGGTCTGAATGTCAGTGTCTCTCCACCCTCAATTCACATGCTGAAACCCTGAATCCTAAAGTAGGTAGGGCCTTTGGGAAGTGCTTACATCACAGAGTAGAACCCTCATGAGTGAGGGTAGTGCCTTGCCAAGCACTCCTGTGAGCTCCCTAGACCTCCCACTGTGAGGGTGCAGACAGAGGGAGAAGCTATGACTCACAGGGAATCCTCCTCCACCGCACTGACATCAGGATCTTAGACTTCTAGCCCCCAGAACTGTGAGCAGTACATTCCTGCTGTGTCTAGCCACCCCATTGATGGGATTCTGTTACGGCAGTCACAACAGACTAAGACAAAGGACAAGTCACAAAGGCCCATGTTAGTCCCTGGTTTTATTTTTCAACTATGAATGGAAAATAAATAAATATAATAAGCCAATAAACTCAGTGCAGTACCTATAAAAAATCCCAGTGTTTTTTAAATCAACTCAATAAAGCCAATTTATGAAGGTATAAAGATCTACAAAGAGGTAAGTTTGGAAAAAAAAAAGGACAAAGAGGGAAGAAGGATATATTCTACTAAGCATTCAAACTTATTTCAAAACAAATGGATTTTTTGGTAGACATATATGAGACTGATTGAAGAAAAAAGGTAAAAGAATGGAACAGACAGATGACATGTGGAAATCTGATATCCGGTGGAGGTAACACCAACAACACATGTGGAAATAATGTACTGAGAAGTACATGGGGTTAGAGAAAAATTTTGCTGTCTCTTTCACCTTATGCCATATGTGGAAAAAATATTCCAGGTATAAAGTGCATTTACTGTTTATACAGGTATATGCTATACCCCCTACAGGCCGAGGAAACCAAGGGATTTTATAAATCACTTACAGGCAGACAATAAAATTGAGAAAGTAGAGAAAGCGGAGTAAAGCTCTTCTGGAAAGTAGAAGAGTATTCTCCTGGAGAATATAATGTTAACTGAAGAGAAATGTCTTCTTCAAGAACACACAAAAAGCACAAACCATGACGTGAACGGTTGATGCATACCGCTTCATCATTTGCAAGGATTTCAGTTCAATCTAAGGGCACAACAAAGTCAGCAAACAGAAGATAACCTGAGAAAAGACATCTGCAGGACTAAGTCAACAAACAGTTCACATCTATTAAACTGAATCATATCCCATTGCCATCTAATTAGAATGCATTCAACAAGTGCACACATGCGCGCGCGCGCGCGCGCACACACACACACACACACACACACACACACACACAGAGGCAAACATCAGAGAGCAGCATCTCATCAACACAGTTCTGCCTACAGGAGTAGAAATGTACTGATAAAGGCATTTTGGAAAGTGCAACTGAAATGTGAGATGCATGTAAGTAAGCAATGAGTCAGTGTTCTGTCTCCTGGAACCAAATCTAGGAAAAATCTTGCAGAAGCATATAGTAAGACAGGTACAGATAAAAGGATACTTATCAAAGCATTGTTTGGGATAGCAAAGAGTTTGATGCAACTTGGTTTTCCCTAACTGTGCAATGACAGATAAATAAATAAATAAACATGATGGGTGCAGTCTGGAACACTTGTATAAATACGAAGCAACAAAAACAATAGAGAGAACACACCACGGCAATATAGATGGAGCTTAAAAGTAAAGAGCTGAATGAGAAAAGTAAGGACAGTATAACTTGTTACATGACATGATTCTCTGCTAAGTGTTCCATATTAACTGGATCAAAATGCATGGAATCATAGCTAACCCCACCTGGTATACACATGGTGCATTTGCAAACTGTTGCAGTGATTTGGTCAAAGCAGACAGGGTAATAATTAGGAACATTTTCACTGAAAAGAAACTACGTTAAGTGGACACATGTTCACAGAGAAAATGTATACTTAGTGGATCCTGCATTCAAATGTCAGTTTGATGGTACTGGAGGGTATGTCAAGGCAGAAGAGGAGCATGGATGGGGCCTTAGAGTGGGCAGCTCACAGACAGCCTTGAGCACAATCAAATGGCCCGATGGCCGAGCATGTACAAAACCTGAAATGCACAGCTTACAAAGGTGGGAACACAGGAATATGGATTTCAGTTGGCCTCCTGGAGAAGGAGCTGTGGTCACCAGACAGGCTCGGATCTTGCTGCAGCTCCAGTCCTCAGAGAAATGACAGAGAGCTCTCAAAGGATTGTGAGACGAAGACTGACAATGTGAGGTAGGTTGACTCCCACACCAATAAGTCTACAAGACACATAGGCTGACAACCAATCTGGGCCACCGTGGGTGGAAACCTGAAATCAAGGACAAGGGCTCTGCAAATTCCTGTAGCTTCATGCATTGAGGGATGCTCTAAACAGAACTCAAGAAAAACATGCTGGTGGGTATAAAAAGCTATCCTAGGATCTCACCAAATAAATTATTATAATGGAATCAAACTGAATGGATCCCAGATTAGGAAATTACCAAGTGAAATGCCACCGTTAGGATCTAACCAAAGTCCTCTTCTTCCATCTAGTGACACATCTGGAGAATGCAGACAGAAACTCCCGGAAATGAGTGAGTGCACCATGCAGAGTCCTGAACCATGGCAGTAGAAGCCACGTTTGAAAAGCTCATGGACCTCGAGGGTGTCATGCTAAGCGAAATAAGTCAGGCAGAGAAAGACAGATACCATATGTTTGCACTCAGAGGTCTAACAGGAGAGACCTAACAGAGGACCATAGGGAGGGGAAGGGGGAAAGAGAGCTGGGGAGAGTGAGGGACACAAATAATGAGAGACTACTGAATACTGAAAATGAACCATGGACTGAAGGGGGAGGGGGGAAGGAGCTGATGGTCATGGAGGGGGGAACTTGTGGGGAGCAGCACTGGGTGTTACATGGAAACCAATTTGACAATAAACTATTATTTTTTAAAAAATGAAAAAAAATAATAATACCAACCAAAAAATAATGTCTTATATTTAGAAACAAAAAAAAAAAAAGAAAGAAAAAGAAAAGCACCCCCAGGAGAATGTATTCACAGATGTTGTAATGATTGTGTGTCTAAAATATACAATCAGAATAACTTCCTGCCACATGTTTGCCTCACACTGGTGATCCCAGAAACCATTCGTGAAAATGCCTGTAGGTACCACAAAGAGCCAGCCTGATGAAACTAGCCCAGGCACACGATGCGAAATGGATGCTTTCCTTGCACAAGGTCAATCGATCTTTCTTCTTATTTCATTTTTTCTTCTCTTTTAACAACATAAGGTCTTGCTGAGGATGAACTCGGTGGAGAGCACTCGAGTTGACTTTCCTCACGTAATCAAGAGCTTTCTTGCCAATGTTTCTATCGCTCTTGTTCAACACCTTCCATACCTTCTGAATATGAAAATAATAATTCAGAGCAGAATTTACCTTTTTCCAAATGGTTATTCTAATTAAATGTAGTCCTTCATTCTAATAATTCCCTACTATCAGATAATAAATAATGTGGGCTAACATTAATGTGAAAGGACATTCAGCTTTCATGTAATTATGAAAAACTAGAAACTAAATAATCATCAGTAGTTTTTAAATAAATTATGCCTTCCCTATAATTAACAAAATCTGAAAACTACATTTTTTATAACATGTGGTATAGTAAATAAATAAAAACAAGAAAGGACTATTGTATGAATCAATTCTATAATGTGGAAAACGTAGGTATGGGAAATGTAGATATGCACATAAAATATATGTCCCTACCATACCTATAGAATATGTAAATATGTAACTGAGAATCATTTGCATAAAAAAGAATAAAAGTAAACATACGATAATGTTAATCCACTAACTTTCTCCTAGTTTGTGTTATTGTAAGTGATTTTACACTGTTTTTAGACACTTTTTCAGTATTAGGTATATATTAATTTTAGAATTGAAAAAGAAAACGAGAAATTTGAGGCCATCTTCTGCAATCAATCCACTTTATAGGACATGAAAAGTAAGGCCCAAAGCCACTCTGGAAATTACTGGACTGGCCAGGACTTGAACTCCTGTCTATTGACCCCCATGCTCTGAGATTCCCCACAACCAGACTGGAACAGCACAGAGCCGCTGGCTTTGGAGCCTCTCCTGCATCTATGTACAATGTGCCACTCTCCCCCGAAATGCTAACAAGCAAACATTGCTTGAGTGTGCACCGAGCAGTGCTTTTAGGGGGATGGAATAAAAACCGAGAGTCACAGTGTTTCAAGAGGCCACCAGTTGTCAGGGATCCACAATCTCTCAGAAACACTGCAAACTCAAATCAGACACAGTCACCCGGAAGGAAAAGCTCCCCAGAGACTTTTCTTTAGCTTCGAGACGAGACCGGTATTTCACAATCATTTGAGGCACTGTAAAAAGAAGGGCATCAAATAGTTGAAAATTCACTTGCTGTTTCCAGTGTATCATTTATGTAAGAAAATAGGTAATTTGGGAGAAAAAGGTGCATCAGAAATCTGAATAATTCAATATACATATCTTTGTTGAAAATTTTAAACATCCTTCCCCACGTTAGCCCTTATTAAGTCAAGACCCGTGGAACGAAGTGAAAATCTGGAAGAGCAGGCGGTGTGGGGAACATTCTCGGCCTGCCAAGGAGAACTACTGATTTGCTGTTTCCCTGAGCACTTTATTCTCGTGTTTCTGAATGCACGCTACCACTTGTGCTCCCTGCTCTCAGAAGCACCCTGAGGTTACTACGAAATCCTTGTCTGAGGCTCAGATCAGATTCTGGAGCTGAGGGGCCCCAAGAGAGAGAGCCTAGTCTTGATCTCTTGTTTAAAGCAAATAATATATAACAAACTGCAGGTGAGTTAGCAGAAAATCCATACAGCCCCAAATCAAGTACTGAATGTATCAAAAACAAGTGGAGTGAGGGAAATGAGAACCCATGTCTACTGCCACAGTATTGTTCATACCATTCCACACTGTTCAATATTCTCAAATTTCCAAAACTTCAAAACACAGAGAAGTACAGTATTGATAACAAAGGATGAATTTCAGCATGATAGAACATGAAAATAACATCTTTAAGAGTCAGGTTGCTCTTTTTCCCTAACAATATACATTTTTATAAATAATTATCACAGCGTGTTCAAGACTGTTGAAGCCCTTGACTGTGCTGCGTTAGAAAGCCAGGAGCTAATAGATGCTGGAGAGGGTGTGGAGAGACGGGCACCCTCCTACACTGTTGGTAGGAATGTAAACTGGTGCTGCCGCTCTGGAAATCAGTGGGGAGACTCCTCAAAAAACTATCCGTAGAACTCCCTTATGACCCAGCAATAGCACTGCTAGGGATTTACCCAAGGGATACAGAAGTGCTGATGCATAGGAGCACATGGACCCCAATGTTCATAGCAGCACTGTCAACAATAGCCAAATCATGGAAAGAGCCTAAATGTCCATCACCTGATGAGTGGATCAAGAAGATGTGGTATATATACACAATGAAGTATTACATGGCAATGAGAAAGAATGAAATATTGTCATTTGTAGCAAAACGGATGGACTTCGGGGGTGTCATGCTAAGTGAAATAAGTCAGGCAGAGAAAGACAGATACCATATGTTTGCACTCATAGGTCTAACAGGAGAACAGGAGAAACCTAATGGAGGACGAGGGGAGGGGAAGAGGGAAAGAGAATTGGGGAGAAAGAGGAATGCAAAACCTGAGAGACTATTGAATACTGAAAATGAACTGAGGTTCATGAAGGGGAAGGGGGAGGAGAGAAGGGAGGTGGTCGTGACGGAGGAGGGCACTTGTGGGGAAGAGCACTGGGTGTTGTATGGAAACCAATTTGACAATAAACTATTTAAAAATAAAATAAAATAAATGTTAATCTCATAAAAATAAATAAATAAATAACCCCCCCCAAAAAAAGAAAGAAAGAAAGCCGGGAGCACGTGGGTTGGAGGCAGCGTACTATAGCATTCCTCAGGGCTCCAGTCATAGCCAGCCTTGGGGAAGGGACTGGAGATGGAATGAGCCAGCAGTAACAACCATACATGCATGAATATTCAGACCTACAAAGTGACTCGTGCGGTCACAGCCCCAGTGCTAGGAACCTGGAGAAAATAGGCCCCAGTGCTAGGAACCTGACAAAGTTTGCATGAATGGGAGGACTACATTTTTGTAGTAGATGCTACAATTGACAGTTCTATGTGACTAACGTGACAGAGGCACGTTCTCTAATGGAGACCGCACATGGATAAGCATCACGTACACCTGCTAAGCTGTGTGTGTACTTCACCAACACTGGATGAGAATATGGTCCACACCAGCTGCTGTGCCAGTCACAGGATAGAAGGTGCTCAATAACACAGATCTAGCCTCTGTGCTTACGGAACTTGGGCTGTGAAGATGGCCAGAATTAAACTAATAATCACATAAGTGAGTAGTAACAAAACTAAATATTCTGGAGGAAACAAAGGCTTACTAGGAGAGCGTGCAAGAGGGAAACCAAATTCAGATTCACAAATAAGGGCAGGCTCCTAAAAACTGAGCAGAAGTTAGCTCAGAAAGGGTGTGTGCACATATGTGTGTACGATGTGTGACAGGTTGGTGTGCATCACTTGGGGGCAGAGATAACTTCGCTCTGTCAGGGTGCCAAGTTCAGGACTTGGACCATGGTCTACAGGGACGAGGGGACGGTATTCTGACTCTCCTAAGGCTGAAATGATAGGCAGACAGCAGATTCCGCACGACCCCGTGAACCATATGGGAATTGTGTAGTGCTATGCCAATTGATTAAGAATTTATCAAAATATTTTAAAAAACTTTTTAACATTTATTTGCTTTTGTCAGATGGCACAAAAGCAGGGGAGGGGCAAAGAGAGGAGACACAGAATCCCAACCAGGCTCCATGTTGTCAGCACAGAGCCTGATGCAAGGGTCAAACCCATGAACTGTGAGATCATGACCTGAGCCGAAGTCAGCTGCTTAACCAGTTCAGCTGCCCAGGCACCCCATGAAAATATTTTTTAAAAGAGGAGTTATCTACATCGAAGTACAGCCACTCACATTAGTGCACATACAGACCTATTATAGAGGAGAGTCAGCTTCCTTAGTGGGGAAGCACGTCTGTAGGCTCATAAAATACACAGACAACCCCAAGTCATTTCACTTACAGAGAAGGGAAGTAGCCCACACCCGGACACACATTGTCACAATCTGCCGTGGGACATGTCCCAAGAGGCTGTGGCTACCGAGTCACACCAGTAACTGTGACACTGTTCTGCTCCCTGCTGCCTTACCCTGTAGAGGCATTTGCAGAAAAGGACAAAAGCATACTGTTGATAAGCTTTCTACAAGATCGTCATTTTCTACAAGCCATTAATTATGACCATCTTTCACCAGATCTGGCTGGCTGGTCCTGTCCATCTCTATTTCATGGCCCCCATCCTACACCTACTTCCTTCACCTCCAATATCTGTCATTCTCTTCTCAGAAAACACTGAGAATCCTAGCACATATAAAAACACTGCAAAGATCTTCCAGAGAAGATAGGAAAGCTTCCTGGGAAAAGCATGGTATTGGGAGGATCCTATGACTATCTCCTATGACAGGTGAATTTTGACAGTTAAAATACTAATTCCATCATTTTATTCCCTGAGAAATAAAATTCAAAATAACATCTACTAACTCACCCAGGGTATAAAACAATAAAAAGGTAAAGCATGGTTTGCTTTGTTAGACAAGAACATCATAAAGTACACTAAGTTGCGAGGTATAAATAGAAGGTAGATAATCAGAAGGTGTATGGTCACTAGGAAACCACTTTTGAGTCACATGTTTAAGCTGTGAGTAGAATTACTAATACCTTTGATTTGCCCAAGACATGTACAATTTATGCCTGAGAGCTTGGCATAATTATTAATAAAGGCTTTATTCTCCAAGTTTTCCAGTTTGAGAGAGAATAGAGACAGCATGAGCAGCAGAGGGACAGAGACAGGGAGACAGCGAGCGACAGACAGCGAGCGACAGACAGCGAGCGACAGACAGCGAGCGAGAGAATCCCAAGAAGGCTCCATGCTGTCAGCACAGAGCCTGATGTGGAACTTGAACCCACAAACTCCTATAAACTGTGAGATCATGACCAGAGCCATGATCAAGAGTTGGACACTTAACAGACTGGGCCACCCAAGTGCCCCCAAAGCTTTCCAGTTTGGACTGTAAGTTGTACGGTTGCAGTGATGGCAAATTCTAGGTGTCAGTTCTTAAAGGCTGTAATCTATATATGTATGACATACTGGTTCTGCCCTTCTGGAGAATCCCAACATATGTCCCAGAGCAATGGGCACATGACCATTTGGACAACAGTAATAATAATAATAATAAAACACTAATTATATTATTACCAACTGATGATTCGTCATTGCCAAAGTTTTCATTGACAAAATGAAGGAAATAATTCCTACCCAATAATCTGTTTATTATGAGTGCTAAATGACATCCCCAATGTATCTGGCCATTCTGCACTGAAGAAGAAGAAGAAGAAAGAAGAAGAAAGAAGAAGAAAGAAGAAGGAAGAAGAAGGAAGAAGAAGAAGGAAGAAGAAGAAGGAAGAAGAAGAAGGAAGAAGAAGAAAGAAGAAGAAGAAAGAAGAAGAAGAAAAAGAAGAAAGAAGTTAGTTTTAGAAAAAAATGTAAGTTAAAGAGGTTTTTTGAAGCCAGATACATGTCTCCTGGGATCAAAGATCAACCTTCAGCACAGTTCCGCTCTTCCCATGCAGCCCCCCTCCCAGTGGAAGTGAGGCAGCGCCTTCTCAGCCAGCTCTGAGGAAGGGGATGTCCTCTCATGGATGTGACCAAGGCAGGGGACACAGAGGCCCGTTGCGCAGTCCCCTGAATGCCCCTCCAGGACTTCTATTCCCCTTGCTCTTTGTTCCAAAATCTGTACTCAGCCTCAAGAAGCATGTCTAACAAGGGCCAGAGAGAAAATTTCTCTCTTCAAAAGCTTCCCGAGGTGCATTTTAGTTCCTAATGGATTTTGAACTAAGAGTAGTAATAAAATCCTCAGCTAAAAGCTCGAACATAAGCCAGAAAGTAGGGTTTCCTTAAAACCATAAGCACTTAAGGCTATTTCTACACATTCTATTTTATAGAAATGTAGCCAATTGGTGAACGTAATCATAATTGGCCAATTTTACATAAAATATTCATTTAAAACGTAAGTGTTCATCCTCTACTCCATGAAAAGCACTCTATTTAATATAAGGGGGGGAAAACTCAAGTCATGCTTCTCACTCCAAGTTCTAAGTTCAACTAGGGCACAGAAAGGTTGGTGAGAATCACCGTGATATAAAATAGATGGGAATAAATGTCACAGGAGTCCTGAAGATAAAATTTAGTGTTATTCGGGGAGAGGACTTTGGACCAGACTATTTCATAAAGGAGATGGTGTTTAAGTTGTACCTTTAAAGACGAGTAGATTTGAACATGTGAGGGGTTGTCTATTCCACCTTGGTCAGTTGACCAGGTTCCTGATCCTGAGGGAGGGAGTAAGAATAGGGCAGGAAGGAGCACAGAGAATGAGGCAAGACAAGCATTTCTGATCAAGCCGCTCTCTTTATTGAGAGATCAGTCACATCTTATAAAGGGTAGAAAGCAGGCAGCTGAGGTTAGTCAGTTGCTAGGAAACAAGGGCGGGGACTGCAGCGTCAGCACCCTGCGTGAGAGGCTAACAAGAAAGGCTTGGGAGGTAAACAAGAAGGCCTCAGCTGAAGGTGATAATGAAGCTCTTGCTGTGCTGGGAGTGATAACGCAGCTCAGCTGTGCGGGTGGCTGATCTTGCAGGTCAAGGCACGTGTCTTTTCTTCTGGCAGCCCTTCTGGCAGCTCCCCACAAGGGGTGAAGACAGAAGGCATCACAGGTGGAGGATGCTTGAGAACTAATCTCATAGTTGAGAAAGCAAGCAAAATCAGAGAGAACCATAAGAGGTGCAGGGTCACTAAGGAGAAGTGTTCTGGGGTCCAGAGTGGACTTTCCTCTGTTCGGCATAGCTAACAGGGTAGATTTCAGGAGGTGACAGAAATCATCTGAGGTCCTGGCTTATGCTTTGTCGTGCCTGATACTACTGAGTGCCTACAGGGACAGAAATATGGCAACAGTGTTTAGTGGCTTGGGCACTCGAGTCTTAATGAAGAGAGAATGACCTTCTTTACAAGTCCATGTGACACCAAAAATTTGAAAGGGGAAAATATCAGCAGAATGACAAGAGGCACAGGAATTTCATAACATCATAGATGCAGATAAAAGGAGTATGAAGAGGGAGGAACTGAAAGACAATTTCACTGAAGTAAACCTCAGTGACAGGGACAGACTCATCTGGAAGAGGGCAGTCAAGACAAAGGGCAGTGGGGAGTGTTTTCAAGGAGCTGGGTGCAGGTTCAGTGCTGTGCATGGGGACTCAGATGATCCTGGAACAGGAGATCCTGGTGTGTTCTCCAAGTGGTTGTATTTCTATGTTCTATTTTTATTGTCCAGAAACTCGCAAATAATATTAAATAGCAAAGGTGATGGTAAGGTACTGGCCATCTATTCATTCACTCACTCACTCATTCATTCATTCATCCATCCTTCATTTTTAAAGAGGAATGGTTTGTTAATCACCCTGGCCAAAAAAGCTCACCGCTGGTTTTTCTGCAGTGGGTTGCCCTATTTCAGGAATTTTCCTTTTAGGCTTACTTTATTTGGAAATACATGTTATGTGTGGGTCTAGAGCTCTCAGGAGAGGGATGGATGGATGGATGGGGATACAAGGGATTGCGCAGGAAGGAGGGTGCCAAACTCCCCAGACTGCAGGCAGCAGGGTGTGCTCTCAGCTGAGCATGCTGGCAAGAGAAGGAACAGAGGAAGGGGCATCTGGGCGGCTCAAGCGGTTGAGTGGCAATTCTTCACTCAGACTCAGGTCATGATCTCAGCATTCGTGGGTTCAAGCCTCATGTTGGGCTTTGTGTTGATAGCTCAGAGCCTGCTTGAGATTGTGTCTCCCTCTCTCTCTGTTCCTCCACCACTCACAAGCTGTCTCTCTCTCTCTCAAAATAAACAAACATTTAAAAAAACTTTAGAAAAGGATGGCAAGGGAAGATACTTAATTACGGCATTTATAAAGTGGGAGCATGAAGGTACAACACATACACAGTATGAGAGTTAAAAACTAAAAGGAGGATAATAGCTACAAATTTTAGAAGTAGGGAGCTTCAAAACAGAGAAACACATATGCTTTTGCATACAGTTAGATGCAAACAGGAAACATTTGCTTTTTATTCCATTTTCATTAATCAATGATTTATAACATGGCTTGGAAGAAGTGAATTTATACAAAAATATTTAGTTCATGTCATCTAAAATATTTTGGAGTGGATTTGAGGGAGATATTACTCTCTCAAATATAACTTTTTATTTTCTACATATTTAACTTTGGACTACTTCACTATTTCTTGCTAAATTATCACCCATGAATTAAAATGGTCTCTTCAGATCTTTATTGATATGTAAAAGTGGAGATAGATTTGTCTCTTTTTTCCAACATTTTATTCTCATCATATCATCCAGAAACTTCTAAGCAATGTTAAATATCAATGCTAATAGTCAAACATTTGCCTTGTTTTTCCTTCCAATGGTCTGTAAGTCTTCACTTACCACACTCTTAGCCTTTTTATGTTTGTCACTGTTTCATGATTCTTTCCCTCGATTGATTTGGTTAGTGACTTTATTAGGAACAAATGGTTTCTACTTTTTGATAAGGGATGGTTCCTACTTTTTATCATTCTCAATGTTGTCTTTAAATTATGCTATATCATGTTGGTTATATTACTTCACATTCATTGTAATTGCATTTTGGGTGTGACTTCCCTGAACACAAACTCCATGTTACAGCACACTGACGTCCCCTGTTCAGGAAATAGCATGGACATTCTCTCTCCACTGCTCCAAGAACAGGATGAAACCATCAAACGCAGAAACCAATAAAGTTAACACTTTGCTCCTGTATTTTAAAAGTCGAAGCTCTGAAAGACCCAGGGCGTTAGCAATGGATATCAAAAAAGTACATGAAAAGATGGCTATTTAATTCCATGGCTACATGAGACTCTCTGGAAGGAGGGAAGTAAAAGATTTGCAGAAAAACACTGGCGTTTGTCCTTGGGAAAGAGGTCTGTACGTGACTTATTCCTGCACTCTGGGTCAGCGCATGGGCTGCAGGGCAGAGCAGGCTAAGGGTGGCCAGGACAGCGGACAGACACAGAGTCCTCCGTTCAGAGAGCAGGTTTGCCTTGTTCTCGGAGTCTGGATACCTGTGTGAGTACCCGTGATTTCCCCTGCAAAGCATAGAATAAAAGCAATAACCAAATAACAGTCTAAAGAAGAAACCTCTGTGCACATGAGAAGAGAAAGTCATGTTATAAATATACAAAACGTATTCAGAAATTAATGAGGAAAAGAGAAATATCATCTTAGAAGGGCACATGATCTACACAGGCAAGGGGGTGAAGGTAAAGTGAAAATACACAGTAAATATATGAAAAAATGTACAGCCTCACTAGAGGTGAGACAATGTAAGTTAATCAATGTAAAATATTCTCTCACCTGCCGAATCAATTATAAGAATTTAAAGAAACCATAATGAGGTTTAATCCTGGCAAAATTAGAGACCAGACACTCAGGCGGCCTTCTTGTGACAACACAAACAAATCCTGAGGGAAAGAAAGGTTATGTTGGTTTCACAGTAGTCCCTGAGGGTCCCTGGGTCCCCGGACCCAAGGCAAGGAACAAACACAGCAGGGAGCATAAACACCGCTGAAGCCAGAAGTTCATGGTGACGGCAAATGCACGCGCCCCTGGGGTGCCCAGGACACGGAGCCGCACGCTGGCTGCAGAGCAGAGAGCTTCTCCCAGGACTGGGACGTGAGAGTCCCAGAGAGCTGCCTGAATCCCAGGTACCCTGAAAACCCAGATTGCCCCGAAGCAAATTGCCATTATCTGTGAAACAAAGTCTCTCAAATGAGGCGCCTGGGCCTCCATGGATTTCAGTTCAGCAAATATGAAGTGACAATAAAATCCACTCCAAGTTACAAGGAAACTAAGTGTAAGAGTCACCTTAAGGTGGCGAGCGAGCGGCCATTTCTCTGGGGGCTGGAGGAGAACACGTGCACAGACAACCCCCGCCCCTCACCTGCAGACCTGGAAGGCCCTCGCCACTTTGAAAACAGCCAATCATGAAGCTCCAGCTTCCCATCACCCTGACAGAGGAGGCAACCTATTCCATCCCGCCACGTCCCTGAAATGCCCTTATCTGATAATCTGCCCTCCCAAGATCAAACCCAGAACCCCCTCACCCATAAAACCCCCCACCCATTGCCTATCAGGCACGACTTCCCTGACTCCCCACTCCCGGGGTCATGGGACCACTCCCGGGGTCATGGGACCTCGCCCGGGATTTGCAGATCCCAATAAAGGCTTTCTTGGCTCCATTACCTGGTCTCTTTCTTTCCTCTCATCTCTGCCTCCATCTATTAAATCTTACACTAAGTACCATGAGTGTCAGCAGAGCAGAGGGAGAGCCCGCATATGCAGCGCACTCATATCTTCTCATATAAAATAGAAAACTATTTAGAGAGTATACCATTTTATAATAAAATAATATCACCAATGTATAAGAAAAGATTAAATGATAGGTATATGTCAAAAGGATGAACATCTAAAAATAAAAGTTAAATGTTTGATATATAACAAAACTTATTGAAGTTTCACTCTGTCAACCACCATAGGGGACAGAACCATGAACGGCAGGACAGACGTGAGAAACATACTTAGAGTCAATGCCAGGAAGACTGACAGATGGAAATCAGGAATGAAAAGGGGTTGGGAGACAAGGAATCAGAAACCGGTGAAGCGCTGACTGGCTGCCCTGTAGCCCCATAGCCTGTAAGCTTGGAGGAAGCAATGGCCCCTATCAAGTAGAGACATGAGCGATACCACAGCAGACACTGGAAGAAGGGATTTACAACCCCACAGTTAAGGATATGCTGGAATAGAAATGCCACATATGGTGACTATCATCTACGGAGCGGCTCACCCCATGTTGACCACGTTGAGGAAGGTGCATGCGAGACAGTCCCCTGCATCTCTGCAAGCCCTGTGGGCCCATCCTCCCTAGGTCAGGACTAAGATTAGGAGGGGACATTGCAGAAGCTGGCTGCCCCATTGACTGAAAGGAGGATAAGTTCAAGAACTAATAGGGGTCAGGTGGCAACACTGAAGTAGTAGAAGAAAGTCAGGTGCAATCACCTCTCCACAGAGGTGAGCGTTGTGATCCTACATTTAGTCCGTGACACTTGGATCAGAGAGTTAAACACTTTTTAAAAGGCAGCCATGGGTGTACTATTGGGTCCCAGCAGAGACTAAGAGGTCAAGTGGCCATGAGGCTGAAACGGTCCAGCATAAGCTGCCTTCTGTCAGACTAAGTCCTACGGCTGGGCAGTCCTAGCATCAATCTGTGGTAAGATGTACATGATGAATACACATACAAGTTCAAGTAGGTAGCCCAGACTTTTATGTCGTCCATCATCATTACACCAGCCCCTCTCCTACAGCCCTCAGTACGGCCCTAAGGGAAGTTTCTCATCACTGATAGAAGAGGAGAAACGTCAACCTAGTACCTGGGTACATGGACTGTTCATTACAGCCTCAGTCAGGGTGGTCCCTAATGTGCTCCCATGGGCATGTCCACAGGCCCTGTACATACTTACCCATCTAGTATGCAAAGACAACTAGCCTCCAATTAGCATTTATTCATTTTTGAAAGACAGAGAGAGATAGAGTGTGAGTAGGGGAGGGGCAGAGAGAGAGGGAGACACAAAATCTGAAGCAGGTTCCAGCCTCTGAGCTGTCAGCACAGCTCAGACTCAGGAACGGTGAAATCATGACCTGAGCTGAAGTAGGACGCCTAAATGACTAGGCCACCCAGGTGCCCCATATGTGAGGCATTTTGATAATGCCTTTAGCTCAGATCAATAGCACTGTGGGATGGGACCAAGAGATACACTTTCAGCAAAAGAGCTATGCTGTGTGTCCCACAAGCCACCTTTCCTCTCAATGCCCCATCAACCAGGAGGCGCTAAACAAGCAGAGCAATGTGCTTTCTCACTGAATATGTAGCTGAGGCATCAGCTTAGAGAATACAACTTCAAAGAGGTTTCTGTAAATCAATTTCATTATATGGGCTTGCAACTCTGACAGTTATAATGCATGCACTGGAATGAGTAGTAAAACAAGAGGCAACTTCACCCTCCGTCAGTTCTAGTGCCCTGCTTGGAGAATCCATTTTTCCTCTTCCACCATATCTAGGCATTATAAATGTGGTCCTCTTCCTATAGCCTCCACAGTCTGTGGGAAATACT
Organism: Suricata suricatta; assembly: GCF_006229205.1. Classification (NCBI taxonomy): domain Eukaryota; kingdom Metazoa; phylum Chordata; class Mammalia; order Carnivora; family Herpestidae; genus Suricata; species Suricata suricatta. The sequence goes on along the minus strand of NC_043701.1, from coordinate 117,014,540 downwards.
TCCTGGAGACACTGCAAGAGCCCCATGAAATGTCAAAGTAAGGCTGTGGCTTTCTCACTTTAAGCTCCTTGTGTCCACCATGATAATTTCATTAGGAGTAAATACTTCTATCAAATGTAAGGCAGGGTAAAATAGGACTACCACCTGGCAATCCACTCGGGCATCTCTTCCGACCACGTTGCCCAGATTTGATGAGAAATGAACTTGTGTGGTAGCCATGAACTGAGAAGAGCAAGGGGGGCATGTGGCGGAGTCTCTTCAAGCCTGTGGGTCTCGATGACCCAACACATAAGCCACTTGGACAAGCCTAAGTGCTCACCAAGAGCAAAGAAAGCCTAGAATAGACAGTGAATGAAAGAAATGATGAGCATCAGGCATGTCCTGAGGGGCTTTGGCTATCTTTCAAGTCCTTCATTACACTAACCATTTTATCGCCAGTTTTCCCCAGGATGTAAGGACAAACAGAATATGGGAGGATCTGTTCTCAGTACTTACAGGACATAAATGCATCTCCGCTGCTCATGATGTGCACTGTATTAGACGCCCTCACACATATGTTGCCTAAATTCTCTTCTCCGGGGTGGAAACATCCACTTCCTTGGCTGCTGGGAGTTTTGGCAGCTGTGTCCCCTTCCAGGACTCTGCCTTGAGTAAAGGGCTGTTCTGCCCAAGCTTACATTTGTCCAAAGTCTGCTTGATGCCCCAACCCAGCGCCCCCCCCCACACCACCTAACTCCAGAATGTCCTGTGGGACCCCCTGAGGCTGTTGTAGCAAAGACAGTGTTCACCTTCTCCTTTATCTCCCATCATTTCCTTACTTCCACCAAGATTTTGATCTTAAGAGAACTTCCCACAAACTTCCCTCACATAAATCTGTCTTTCAAAGTGTGTTTATCCTGCAATAGAGATACACCTCATTCAAGAGTAAAATTTAATGTGGGGTGCCTGGGTGGCTCATGGCTCAGTCAGTTAAGCTGCTGACTTTGGCTCAGGTCATGATCTCATGGTTTGTGAGTTCAAGACCCACAGTCGGGCTCTGTGCTGACAGCTCAGAGCCTGGAGCCTGCTTCAGATTCTGTGTCTCCTCTCTCTGCCCTTCTGCTGCTAATGCTCTGTCACTATGTCTCTCAAAAATAAATAAACATTAAAAAAAAGAGTAAGATTTAATGTAATAAAGAAATCACTTTTGCCCCAACTGATTTATAAACACAATTCAATTATAATAAAAATATGAAAGGACACTAAGAAGAATCAGACCTATTTTAGAATGTATTGGTAAGACAAAAGTTAAAGAACGGTCAGAATATTCCTTAAAATGTAAAATAAGGGAGATGGGCTCTATGAGACATCAATATACATGTAGATATATACATTTAAAGATATAATAAATAGGGGTGCGAGGATGGCTGGGTTGGTTAAGTGTCCAACTTCAGCTCAGGTCATGATCTCACAGTTCATGGGTTCAAGCCCTGTGTGGGGCTGTGCACTGTCCATGCTAAGGATTTGCTCTCTCTTTCCCTCTCTCTTTTTGTCTCTCCCCCTCTTACACTTTCTCTCTCTCTCAAAAAAAAAAGAACACTTTAAAAAAGATACAATAAATGGCTGGAAAATAATTATTTAATGTTTATTAATTTTTATTACATGTAGATGTAGATGCCCCAGTGTTCTGGCACCATTTTTTGAAAACACTATCTTTTCTCCATCTACTGCCCTTGATCCTTTATCAAACTGACCTTTCTATTCTTCATAATTTCTATTTCTGTACTCTTCTTTATGGTCCATCAATCTATTTGTGCATTCTTTTGACAATACCACACCATCTTGATTACTGCAGTTTTATAGGAGATTTTAAAATTGAGTAATGTCAGTCTTCCAACTTTTCTCTTTTTCAAATTTGTCTTGGCCATGCTTAGACTTTTCCTTCTCCATATACACTTTAGAATCAATTTGTCAATATCCATAAAAATAACTTGCTGGAATTTTGATTGGGACTGTATAAGATCCATGTATCAAGTTGGGACAAACTGACATCTTCACAATATTAAGTTATCCTATCCATGAACATAGACTATCTCTCCATTTATTTACTTGTTTTTGGTATCTTCTTTCACCAGAGTTTTGTGTCCCTCATACAGATCTTATACACATTTTGCTAAATTTATACTTACGTATTTCACTTTGGTGCTAATGTAAATGGTATTATGCTTTAATTTCAAATTCTACTTGTTTATTGCATGCATATAGAAAAGTGACTTTTATGTATTAACCTGCTATCCTACAACCTTACTCTAAAAGCTTACTAGTTTCAGGAGTTTTTTTGTGGGTTCATTAGGATTTTCTACATAATCACATCAACTAAAAACATATACAGTTTTATTTCTTCCTTTCTTATCTGTATACTTTTTGTTTCCTTTCGTGTCTTATCATGTTAGCTAGGAATCCCAGGATGATGCTAAAAAAGAATGACAAGAGGGACATACTTGATCTCAGTGGGAAAGCTTCCAGTTTCTCATCATGAAGCTAAATGTTAATTATAAATTTTTGTAGGTATTCTTGATCAAGTTGAGGAACCTCACTTCTATTCCTGGTTTGCTGAGTTAGCTGTGTATTTTTCATTGATCTGGACTATGTTCTCATTTCACTTTTGCTTCTGGTTCAAAATGAAGATGGAATGAGGCGCCTGGGTGGTTCAGTATGTTAAGCATCCAGCTTCGGCTCAGGTCATGATCTCATGGTTCCTGGGGTTGAGCCCTGTGTCGGGCTCTGCTGACAGCCCAGAGCCTGGTGCCTGCTTCAGATTCTGTGTCTCCCTCTCTCTCTGACCTGCCCCTGCTCATGTTGTCTCTCTCTGTCTCTCAAACAAAACAAAACAAAACAAAACAAAACAAAAAAAAACCAAAATGAAGATGGAAGAGGAGCTGCCATCTAAAAATACTACACCATTAGTACATGAAGTAGGCATGTAGATCCAGATTTAACACAGCGTGCCTGCTAACCCCATATGTGTTGATTTCCTTAATATCTATTCTACATTTGGTATCTTACTCGGGTGAGCGAAGTTATGCAATACCTAGTTCCTTTCATTTATTTTATGTAACATGTTGTGCGTTAATCTGGAAAGTTAACATGTGATACTCTCGTAGGGCTTTAAGAGCTAATCTAACTTTCCGTATTTCTCAGGCTTCAAAATGTCTAGTTGAAATGGCATAAGAAAAGAGATGACTAATTAAGCAAGAGTGTTCATAAGTTATCAAGCGTGGCTCAAAATGAAGCAGTTTTCTGAAACTAGCCAGTTTTCCAAGGATGCTCATCAGGGCACAGAAAACACATCTGGCCAAGAGAACAGAGGAGGAGCTCAAGAACAAAGTGCTGAAGCATCATATGGCCTGTCTCTCAGAAAAAACAGCAAGGACTCAATACTGTGCAAACGGTATTGAAAAGAAGCAAGTCTGCTGGGAAATTAAATTTTCAAGACTGCACTAAAAGTGCTTTCTTCAAGCAAGTCTGTAAAGACTAAGGACATTCTGCCTCTAATTGCATCATTTGCTCAGAAGCAATTGTTGATATTGAACACAACACACACCTGTGAGAATGTACATTGGAATTCAAAATTCAAGAAGCCTGAATCCAGTCCAGATCAGAGCCCCTTCCTCGGTCATATTCACTAAGATTTGTCACCAGCTGGGAGTTCCTGTGTGGCTGAGTCATTTAAGCATCCGACTTTTGGTTTAGGCTCAGGTCATGCTCTCACAGTTCCTGAGATTGAGCCCCACATAGACTCTGTCCTGACAGTGTAGAGCCTGCTTGGGAATCTCGCACTCTCGCTCTTGCCCTCTCTCTCTCTGCCCCTCCACAGGTCAAACACATACACACTCTCTCTCAAAATAAATAAACATTAAAAAAATAAAATACATAAAGTTTGGGATTCCTGGGTGGCTCAGTCAGTTGAACATCCAACTTTGCCTCAAGTCATGATCTCGTGGTTCACAAGATTGAGCCCTGCATCAGGTTCTGTGCTGACAGCTCAGGGCCTGGAGCCTACTTCGGATTCTGTTTTCCTCTTCCTCTCTCTCTGCCCTTCACCACTCAAGTTCTCTCTGTCCTTCCCTGTCTCAAATACAAATAAACATTTAAAATAAACAAATAAATAAAGTTTATTTAAAAAAACAAAGAGTAGTCACCAAGTGTTCAGTAAAAAATTGTAGTCTGACCACAAAGCTAACCTACGTCTCCCATGGGTCCTTGAATACGCCCATGAACCTGTTTTCTAAACAATGCAGCATTTCACCCTGCAGTTTGGAGACCCACAACCCTTCACAAACAATCCTCACACTTCAAAAAATCACACACATGCCCATCTGCCTCACGCACACATCCACACACAGATGAAAGTCCTTCAAGAACTGCTGCATATAGACGAGGGCCCTGTGCACAGACCGCACAGTCGGGTGCCCAAGTGCAGCAGCAAAATTAAGGAAGAAGCCCTTCCATCGAAATCTTATATCAGGAGGGACTTGTGTATTTTCTGCATGACATTTTTTAATAACTTGTTCCTTTTATATGCAGACCAATATAAAACATCTAGGAACTTAGATAATATTTTTAATAAAAAAACTCCCATTTCTCCTAAATACTATTAGGCAGAAATAAATTTTCAGATGTACTTACTTACATATACTTACATAAAAGTATTATATTTTAGGCAGGCTTTGATTTCTAAAAATTTGCATTTATATTCTTTATGCATAGGATTATGCATAAATCCTTTCTTACATTTTTCTAATAACCACTCAAATGTAAATTGTCAGTCAATTTCTAGAATAGAATCCCACTTTGAACAGAGCAGGAAAATTAACAACTTAGTGTGTAAGACGTATGCTCACCAATGAGAAAATTTTAAAGGAGGAAGCAGGACAGAGGGAAAAAAAGAAAAACAAAAACCTCCCCAGTTATGAAAAGACAGAGAATTCCAGGGAGAAAAGCAATGTTCAGCTTCTCAGCTAAATGATACAATATAAAGTCGAGGTGATTATAATAGAAATATGGTCAATTTTTGTTCCTCATAATATAATCTTACATTTTAAAGTGTGTATCCGCCCCCTCATGAAAAACACCTTAAAAGTTCTGGGAGATGGTACTTTGACTTCATTTAGCATGCTTACTGCTTATTAGTTGCAAATTTGCCACTTTTTGTATCACCAGGGCCCCAAAGTGGAACCCTTGATCACATTTTAAGGAAGCAATCCTGTTTTATTTCTGCTGTGGTTTCAGAATGTTCTGGCACACACAGCTGCTTCAACCGACTCTTGAAATGCACAAGTGCCCTTCACGTTTGTTACAACATATTCGTACTGATCATAAGCATCGGCATCATCTTGAAGCTTCTTGGAAACCCAATCTGTAATTACTGCCTTGTTGAGTCTCACAAACACGAACGGCATGGTAACTCCAGTCGGTCGGTGCTGGTTTTCTACCAGCCATGAACATGACTCAGAAACATTTCTAGAATACTCCCGTTACTCTGGGGGTTTTGTTTGTTTCTTTTTTAAATAATATATTCCTACCTTTATGTGAAGTTGAGGTACATGTTTACCTCTGTAAGTTTATAATATATGAATGCAGTTCATGACAAAGTGACTTAGAGATTCAATAATACTTAATAATAATGGTTTATTATTATAAATGTATGACAATTGTTAAGTATTATACATAATATTTTTGCCTGATTCTAAGCACCATACATATTTGATGCCTTTAACAGCCCTATGATAGATGTAATTCTATTTTACCCATTTTTACAAAATAGGGCATTGAACACACACAAAGATTTAGTCACTTGCCCAAGGTCGAAGAGCCCACAAACTGCAAAACCACCGTTCCACAGAGGCCGTTTGTGGCTGGAGTCTGTGCTCTTAATGACCCTCTTACGTTGTTCTGATGTGACCCGCATTCATGTCACTGCCCCCACCTCCTGTGATGTGAATTACCAAACTTCCTCGCTAGCAAAATGCCAACAGTTCCAAGGAAAGCAGTAAGTTAACAAGATATTGCCAGCGGGAGAAAGAGAAAGAAGAAGGAAAAGGGAAATTAAAAGGAAGGTAAGAGGAAAAAAAAGAATGGCCAGCAAATTTCCTTGGATATCTTTTAGAAAACACATTTTTACCTAAAAACATTAAAATGTAGAAAGACACACCAATAACAAAAAATACATGCTATACTTCCCTTTTTATACTGGATTCCTTAGTGGAGAAAAACAAAAGGAAACCATTGCTCTGCGTGATATTTGAGTGAAACTGCTATTTGGCTTAACAACAAGATTAAAACAAGCAAACAAAACACCCTTACATTTCTTAGTGCTTATTGAAGAGAGCAGATTTATGATGGGAGAAGGGGAAGAAGCAGGAGGAAGGGAAGTTAAGAAAAAGAGGGGGCCTGGGTGGCTCAGTAGGTTAAGCCTCTGACTCCTGACTTGGGTTCAGGTCATGATCTCACATTTCTGGGATTGGAGCCCCAGGTGCTCTTAGCAGGGAGCCTGCTTGGGATTCTCTTCCTTTCTCTCTGCCCCTCCCCCGCTTGCTCTTTCTCTCCTTCAAAATACATAATTAAGCTTCAAAAATTTTTAAAAAGAAGAAAAGGAGCCTCACATCACCACAAGATTTTGGTGTCATTAGAGGATTACTGTAATATTAGTTGCCAATTGGCGCATGATACAAACATGCTCATTTTCTGGATAACAAAATGTAGTAACTGCAACAATATTTAGGAGTCTCGGTGATGACCAGGCGAAATCTCTATCAGCTCCACAACAACAAAACAGACAGGCTGTGCGTGTAGCTGAACAAACAGTCCCGGTGTGGAAGGTCTGTCTCTAGTGCTCGATGGGCAGTGCTTTCCCGTGAGCCGCAGACGCTTCGTAAGACACCACAGCAGGCAAACAGCGCTTGCATTCGGAGGTGTGGGGGCCACTGCAGCTCCATGCTCCCCACACATGTCCTGTGTAGAAAGGGCACCTGCCTTCCCTGCGCCTCTACAATTCACACACACGCACACACATGCACACGCGCGCACACACACACACACACACATTATTTTGGGGAATAACTTCTCCATCTCCCCGTCCAAATCATCTTGAGGGTGTTCAGTGCAAGCCTGTAACTGACTGAAGTTATTTCCCACCTCACTGAACTTCATAGGAGAAGGAGCTGTCTGCAGTAAAAGTGTAGATCTAGATAAGAGAATCTAAGTTCCTATTTCATACTGTGTGAAGAGCTGTTCCGGCCTCGAGTTTCCTAATAACATGATTTCTCAAATTCATTCCCAGCCTCCTAGACTTTCAGTCACGTTTAAGTAAGAGGGAGGAAAGAGAAAGAATGAGAAGACAGATTATTGTAATGTTCCTGGCTAACATTAATATTTAATTTCTTTCCCATTGTTGTCTGCCTAGTCCAACATTTAGGAAATATGTTGTTTCTGAATTAGAATGGCAACAAAGCAGAGCCCAAGGATTTACTCTGATCATAACAAAACAAAGTGTGGCATTGGTTAGGCGTCTTCCTTAACTGCACATTCTGCGGGATTTCAGATTTCCATGGATGCCGGCCGTTTCCAGGGGCATGTCGGACGGGGCCACACCCGCATCTCAAATACCACAGGCCAAGTGAACAGAGGATTGGCAGGTGCATGTGGCTGCCTCAGAACCCGGGGAGCACAGATCTGGGGTGCTATTATGGATGGAGCGTCTTCAAATAAAATACTCAGATTTCATCAGGGTGTGTGTCAAAAAGAAGATCTGAGAAGAATCTTAAAATATTCCTCAGGCTCCCCCAAACCTTCTGGGACACACACTGTTAGGGGTGGGACCCAGGACCTTTTTTTTGACAAATTGTCCCATCTGATCGTGATGCTCACATCTGATTGAGCATATTTGCCCTATTATTTTGGAGTGTGTGCCTCAGCAAAGCCAAAAAAAAGGTTCACTTTACTCTGAGACTAGCAAAATTCTATCATTCGTCAGATAACCTGGATTTAGCACAATGATGGTGTGCAAAATATGTGTTATATGAATGAATGAGTGAGTTGTATGTTACACAATTATGCAGACTGAACTCCTTTGTGAATTTCCCTGGCAGACAAGAAACTAGCACAATTCCTGTTACTATTAAGGGTGTCTATAAAGTGCCACACTGGTTCTCGGATAATGTAGCATTTTTCATCTCTTTTGGTATCAGAAGAAACTGTTAGACTCTAAGGCACCTTTTAGTTTAACAAGTATTTACTGTTCACCCCCTTGGATACATGCTGGAGGAGTTGGTGGAGCGGAAGATGATATAAGAATCATAAAAGTGGCTAAAATAAAGCCCGAGACCCTGCAGAACTTACGCTCCTGCGCTTACCCTCGACCGCTTTTACCATAAGCAGGCAGGTTTGGTCAGGCCTGGATGTGAATTTTAAGACCAGAAGGATGGGAGGCACCGTGTTTCTGAACTCTGGCCTCCGTCCTAAGCGAGGGTGAAGGGCAAGGGCTGGCCAGGGGAGAATGCTCTGGTCTGAGTCGGACCACATTTACAGAAACGCATACATGTCTCCGGGGCAAGAACACTGCAGCAGCGGGCCTCCAGTATGAGGAATCACTGGGCTGCCTCATTTCTCTTCCAGAGAACTGACTGTGGTGAAGATTCTCATGCAATTTGTAAAAAAATTCTCCTCCTCTAGCACTACAGTTTCCATCTCAGATGATTCATTCTTAATTCCACAACGAAGTGGGAGAGCAAACAGCTACTATGTCCACTTGTCAACATCCATTCCCCCTGCATCGTTCTTATTTCCCTTTGGGAAAGCCAACCTCCCATACTCTCCACCCCTCCAGCCCCAGAGCCATGGATGGTATTAATGGCAACAACGTATCCACTGTCATTTACAAACTACAGCTGATGGCACCCTTTTTCAGTACATTGAAGGAGTCTACCTACAGAAGAAAACAGAGACAAGAGATAGAGAAAGCAGGAGAGATGGGAAAGAGGAGGAAAAGGGAGGGGTACCTGGGTGGCTCAGTCAGTTGAATCAGACTTGAGCTCAGGTCAAGATCTAATAGTTTATGGAGTTTAGCACCACATTGGACTCTAAGCTGACAGCTCAGAGCCTGGAACCTGCTTTGGATTCTGTGTGTGTGTGTCTCTCTCTCCCTGCCCCCTCCCCTGCTCATGCTCTGTGTCTCTCAAAAATAAATAAGCATTAAAAAAATTAAAAAATAAAAAAGTAATTTTAAAAGAGGGAGAGAGTAGGAAGGGAACGGAAGATAGTGGAGAGAGGTCTTGTTTGAGGCTCTTACATATTAATTTGTTCCCAGCCCCTGTTTCTGCCTTTGAATCTCTTAGTTATGTGAACCATACTGAATTCTTCATTTAAAGAAGTTTGATTCGAGGTCCTGTTACTTGCTACAGCGCACACGCTGCTTAGGGTGACAGCTCCAGTGATTCAGATCAAGGCCAGGATGCAAAGGATTCTCTCTGGGCTCCAGGAGGAGCTCATGATGTCAGCCCCTCACCTCGGGATTCCTGAAATCTCTCTAGGCAAAAGTCAGCATTAACACTGAATACCTCTATGGGAGGACGCTGTTATGAATAGTTTACTGGGAACATGAAAGCAGGACAACTTTAACGTCTACATCAGTGTACTTTTAAAAAAGAAAGGGCACAGTGTTAAAAATGGTCTCAGAACAGTAGGCATAAACCAGAACTGTACAAGGAAAACCAAGATGTGGGGTCCCATTTGCTAAGAAAGAGAGGAAAGATCCCCGGATGTTTAGGCAAAAAGGCTCTAGTTCAAGCCTGGAGTCTGTCAGGGATGCTGGTAAGCAGCTCTCTTTGGCACTGAGGGCTTTAATTTCTTCCCCGAATCACGGCAATGACACTTTTTCTTTATGTTATGGAGACCAAATGGTGCACGGCCGAGACATGGAAATAGGTCTACTTAAACATTTAAAACCAAAGCAGATGTCTGGACAGAAGCCACGTGCCCCACATTTTCTCCCACAATTTCATCCAAACTAGAACGTTACAGAATGGGTTCAGCTGCCAAATTTATCATTAAACCTGAGGAAATATCTTTCTTCAATTTATACTGATGCAATATTTTTAAACAACTCTGATTTAAATGAAAATTTCAGTTACAAATTTCAGTGAGGAATTTCAGTGGACTGAAGCATACCCCCTGTGCAATATATTTTGCATTTTCATCAAGAACAGAAAATGTACAGTGGGTCATATGTCTGGTAAGTTTAACATATGCAAATAATAGGCACTCCACGGCAGTGCCTTAGGAGGTTTGGCAAAATATCAGTGCCACTCTGCCAGGAAGCTGAACTAGATTTGCAAATGCACAAGAGAGTTTCACCAGGTGTGTGCTCATGAAAATTCTGAGACTCCAGTACTTGTCCAATTTTTAAACAGTTCTCCAGTGGCTCATTATATAGTGATTCTCGTTAAGGGCTATTGGACTCTTTGGATGAGGCCCTAAATTCAAGGATGTTTGTCCAAACTCTCACCGAGTAACTATTACATAGTTTTAAAGATAAGAAATCCCACACCGCCATTCCAGGCAAACCCCTACTAAAACACAAAGATCTGCCAGCTTTCCTAGTTTGTACAGAGAATTGATATTGAGTCATTGCCACATAGTTTGTGGGTGCTACCTGTCAACGGTCTCTTTCTCCATAAGACTTCCTGGGCTCCATACATTGTGGAATCGTTTGCTGCCCGTGGTGATGGGAAGAGCTCAACCCTTCACCTCTAGCTTTTCACGTAAGCTTGCCCTCTACATATACTGATTTGTTTTCTACAACAGATGGCATAAAATATAGATTCCTCAATCTAGATGAAATCTTCTCTTTGTGTAGTCATCCATATGAGATGGTTTTCCAAGATATCAAAGTGAAATTTTTAGTTACCGAATGTCAACATAATATTTTTCTATTTTTTTAAGTTTATTTATTTGAGAGACAGAGTGTGCATGAGTAGAGGAGGGACAGAGAGAGAAAGATAAAGAGAGAGAGAGAGAGAGAGAGAGAGAGAGAATCCCAAGCAGGCTCTGTGGCATCAGCACAGAGCCTGACGTGGGGCTCAATCTCACAACCATAAGATCATGACCTTAGCTGGGATCAAGAGTTGGATACTTAACTGACTGAGCCTCCAGGTGCCCCCGTATTACTTTTCAACTACGTTTTAACAAGTAGGTTAATTATTGCTTAGTTGATTTATATTTTAGTATATTGGCTTTGTTCAAGAAAAGAAGAAATTTGTTTTATCCTTGAACTTTCAGGACACTTATATTTTTCCTTGAGCGCAGCACGCGATCTGTTTACTTCAGGGGCAAGCTCACAGATGGTGCATGTGGCCACCTGCTGGAGAAGCTCGTGCCGTTGGAGCTGAGCTGGCCTGGGTGCGTGCTTTTCCGGGGCTTTTAGTTCAACGGGCACCATGTTTCTCACACTGTGCCGAGACCCATTATAAAACGTTCCCCACACAACGACCTGGTGCAAAAATCACCTCTTGACTATGAATTGCTGCCTTGAAGCTTTAGGGCTGTGAAGGTGACTTATCTCGTTTCCACAGTAAAAAGGTTTTTAATACAGGTGATGTTTTCTCCCAGAATATTAAAGAAAGGTACTGAAAATGGAAAAGTTAAGTGAGGGGGAAGTAAAGCATGAAAAGGCTGCTTTGAGAATAAAGAGGATATTATCCCAGTACAGTTTTATTAAAACATTTTCCTTCATGTCATAATACTCTCTTTACGAACAAAGAATTAGGCTCGTCATTGGCTATAATCTGGCTTCATAAGTATGACATTCAAGGTCCTCCCAGGACGTGTCCCAATCAGGTCCCAGAATTTCATTTTCTTTTAAAAATTGCATACTGTACATCTTGATGCATTTCCTCTGCTTGTGATGCCCACACATATGTCTCAGTCTAGTGTAGGAATGAACGCTAATTCTTTGCTGGTCCTCCAACACACCATTTCATGCCTCTCTCACATACTCTGTCCATTCTCTCTCTGCTCCTTCAGTCTTGAAAAGTCCCCTCCCACCTTCTCTTTGTGCAAACACAACCACCTTTCAGGACTCGGCACCAATGTTACCCTCTTGAGGAAGTATTTTTACCCATGATGTCCCTGAATCAAATGGAACCACTGATTTATATACCTTCTTACCATAACACCTGTATACTAGTATGCTACATGCCTCTCCCTAACTGGATTGCAAACTTTTAAGGGAAAGTATACTTTATTATTATTATTATTATTATTATTATTATTATTATTATTATATCCCAGGGCATATCACAGTGTCTGACACAGAGCTGGTATTCCACAGTTCTAGAATGAATAGAGGTAATGTGAATGCCATAAGGTCATGAAAATAGGCAATTATACCATAATTTTTCTTTTTAATATGGTACAAAGCTGATAAGACCTTTGAGAAATCACATTAATTTACATTTAAAAATTGAAGTTAAAATTTTTAAGTGAACTGTCCAAAGACAAACCTAGTGATTAAATATGATTAGAACCCACAACCAACCATCTATTTCCATGTCTGCACTCTCTGTAATATTAGATTTCCTCCCTATTGGAAGTACATCTGGGTAATCTCTAAAATGTCATGACTCTGACGATTGTTTTGCTGAGGTAAAACTGGTACATAGCATAACATTATATAACTTTCAGGTGTGCACTATAAAGGGATCACTCCTAAAAGTCTAGTTACCCTCTATCACTGTACAGCTGACCCCTTCCACCCATTTTGCACACCCACCAGTTCCCTCTGGTAACCAACAGTGTATCTATGAGTTTGTTTTTGTACTGCTTTGTTCATTTTTTAGATTCCCATATGAGTAAAATCATATAGTGTTTGTCTTTCTCTCTCTTGTTTAGCATAATACCCTCAAGGTTCATCATGTTGTCATAAATGGCAAGATTTCATTCTTCATTATGTGAGTAGTATTCCATTACACACACACACACACACACACACACACACACACCATACCTTCTTGGTACATACATATATTGATGAACACTGGGCACTTAGTTTCTAATTCTTGACTATTGTGAATAAATAATGTTGCAATGAACATAGAGGTACATGTATCTTTTCAAATTAGTATTTTCATATTATTCAGACAAATATGTGGAAGTGTAATAGCTGGATTATATGGTAGCTCTGTTCTTATTTTTTGAGAAATCGTCATACTGTTTTTCATAGTGACTGCACCAATTTACATTTCCACCAACAATGCAGGAAGGTTCCTTTTCCTCCACATTCTTGCAAACGTTTATTATTTGTTACCTTTTTTATTTTAGCCATTCTGAAAAGTGTGAGGCAACACCTTCCTGTGACTGTGATTTGCATTTCTCTGATAACTAGTAATGTCGAACATTTTTTCCTATACTTGTTGGCCATCTGTAGGGCTCTTTTAGAACACTGTCTATTCAGACCTTCTGCCCAATTTTTAATCAACTTTGAGTTTTTTAGTCTTGAGTTGTATGAATTCTTTATATAATATGGATAGTAACCCCTTTTTGAAAATACAATTTGTAAATATCTCCCATTCAGCAGGCTCCCCCTTTTGCTTGGATGATGGTGTCCTTCGCTGTGCAGAACTTTTTAGTTTGACGTAGTCCTGCTTGCTTGTGTATTTTGTTTCCTTTGCCTCTGAAGGCAGAGCCACAGACACACTGCTGAGACTGCTGTCAAAGAGCTCACGACCTATCATTTCTCCCAAGAATTTGATAGTTTCAGATCTTACTTTCAAATCTTTAATCCATTTTGAGTTAAAAATGGTTTAGTTTCTTTTTCTGTATATGGCTGTCCAGTTTTCCCAGTGCCATTTATTGAAGAAATCTTTAATGCAGAAAGACATTCCAGTGTATGTTTTTGACTCCTTTGTAATAAATTAATTGTCAGTAAGCGTGTGGCTTTACATCTGGGCTCCCAATTCTGTTCCCCTCATCTGCTGTCTGTTTTTATGCCAATCTCTAAAGTACAATGGCTCTGACAGTTTTTTGTTGTTGTTGTTGTTATTTTGCAGAAGTAGTAGTTCTAATAATGAAGTATAGAATCATCTTTTTTTGAGAGATTGAGTGGAAAGCAACAATATCATATTTATAAAATAGGTGAAGATGGCTAAGCCTTGGTCTTTGTACACAGAAAAGTTGTCATTTAATCCACATGGGATAAAACTCTTGTCTGTCTTCCAGCACCCCTGCACCCCAGCAATCCCAGTAAGCCTGGGGAAATCCGGATATAATATCTTACCAGAGAAGAACTTGTGGCATGCGTAGGTCAGTCTTAATCATATCTGCTTGAAAAAGGTTGTCATTTATGATCATATATCACACCAAGTGCAATTTTGAAAGTATGTCCTTAAAGAAGGAATTTGCACACTTTTAATTTTCTGGGGTTTTTCCCATTTTTTTACATTATGGTTTTTAAATATTCTCCACATCCTACTTTTTTTTTTACTTTTTCATTTGGCAAAATTTTGGGTGATACTGTCATTGAAAATGCCATTAAAATTACTGTATATTTTCACCAAATTTGGAAATTCATACTAAGTAAAATTGTTTAATCATATTAATTTCTATTACTCTGTTCTAGTATTTCATTTCAATGCATGTTTTCTCAAATTTTCTAGAGACTTTGAAGTAATTAAAGTGTATTTGCTTAAGTCAACAAATATTACTATAATATTGATTTTAAAATATAACATAGATTTCCCTAATAAACATAAGAAAAACAAAAACGTACAAACTAGGTAAATTATGACCTCTATAATCCAAGGATGCTTGTCAAAAAGCAACACAAAAAAGAGAATAAAGTTAGAAAAAATAATCACTTAGAGGAATATGATCCAGTGGAAAAATAACTGAAATTTAAAGTGTTTTTTTAATTAATTAATTAATTTTTAAATAGTTTATAATCAAATTGGTTTCCATACAACACCCAGTGCTCTTCCACACAAGTGCCCTCCTCCACCTCTTTTCCCCCTCCCCCTACACCTTCAACCCTCGGTTCATTCTCAGTATTCAATAGTCTCTTAGGTTTTGCATCCCTCTCTCTCCCCAACTCTCTTTCCCTCTTTCCCTCCCCCTGGTCTTCCATTACGTTTCTCCTGTTCTCCTGCTAGACCTATGAGTGCAAACATATGGTATCTGTCCTCTGCCTGACTTATTTCGCTTAGCATGACACCCTCAAGGTCCATCCACTTTCCTACAAATGGCCATATTTCATTCTTTCTCATTGCCATGTAATACTCCATTGTATATATATATACCACATCTTCTTGATCCACTCATCAGGTGATGGACATGTAGGCTCCTTCCATGTTTTGGCTATTGTTGACATTTCTGCTATGAACATTGGGGTACAGGTGCCCCTATGCATCAGCACTTCTGTATCCCTTGGGTAAATCCCTAGCAGTGCTATTGCTGGGTCATAGGGAGTTCTATGGATAGTTTTATGAGGAACCTCCACACTGTTTTCCAGAGTGGCTGCACCAGTTTACATTCTCACCAACCATGTAGAAGGGTGCCCATCTCTCCACACCTTCACCAGTATCTATAGTCTCTTGATGTGTTCATTTTAGCCACTCTGACTGGCTTGAGGTGGTATCTCAGTGTGGTTTTTAAATAACTCAGTAAGAAGGTCCTGGGTGGCTCAGTCAGTTAAGTGTCTAACTTGGTCTCAGGTCATGATCTTGTGGTTTGTGGATTTGAGCCCCGTGTCTGGCTCTGTGCTGACAGCCTAGAGCCTGGAGCTGCTTCAGATTCTGTGTCTCCCTCTCTCTCTCTCTCTCTGCCCCTCCATCACTCTTACTCTCTCCCTCTCTTTGTCTCTCTCAAAAATAAATAAACATTAAAAAATTTACAAAAAATAATTTAGTAAGATATGAGGAATATATATGGGATAAACAACATATATATGACAGACATATTTATACACATATTTATAGATTTATGCAAAATTTACATACACATAATTTTTAGTGTGAAGAATAATGTTTTCCAAAGTTCAACTGAAATTACAAATATTGGTTATTTCCTAAGCCATTTCCTTAATGTACATGGAATGTAATATAAAGTATTATGTATCTTCTAGAATACTGAAAGGCCAATAACTATTGTTACCTTTTATTTTTTTACGTTTATTTATGTATTTATTTATTTATTTATTTATTTATTTTGAGACACAGAGAGAACAAGCAGGGCAGGAGCAGAGAGAATTCCAAGCAGGCTCCATACTTTCAGTGACGCCGAGCTCAAACCCACAAATTGTGAGATCATGAACTGAACCAAAATCAACAGTCAAATGCTTAACCAACTGAGCCACCCAGGTGCCCCTATGTTACCTTTTAAAGATGATTTTTTAATTTATTTTTTTATTTTATTATCAAGTTAGTTAACATAGAGTGTAGTATTGATTTTAGGAGCAGAACCCAGCTATTAATCACTTACATATAACAGCCAGTGCTCATCCTAACAAGTTCCTTCCTTAATGCCCATCACCCATTTACCCCACCCTCATCAACCCTCAGTTTGGTTCTCTGTATTTAAGAGTTTCGTATGGTTTGCCTCCCTCTCTGTTTTTATCTTGTTTATCCTTCCCTTCCCCAATGAACATATGTTAAGTTTCTCAAATTCTACATAAGAAGAAATCATGATATCTATCTTTCTCTGACCAACTTATTTCACTTAGCATAATACCCTCCAGTTCTATCCACATTGTTGCAAATGGCAAGATTTCATTCTTTTTCATTGCCCAGTAGTATTCCACTGTATATGTGAACCACATCTTCTTTATTCATTAATCATTTGATGGACATCTGGGCTCTTTCCATAATTTGGCTATTGTTGATAGTGCTGCTATAAACATTGGGGTGCATGTGCTCTTTCAAATGAGCATTTTTGTATCATTTGGATAAATTCTTAATAATGCAGTTGCTGGATCCTAGGAAAGTTCTATTTTTAATTTTTTGAGGAATCCCCACACTGTTTTCCAGAGTGACTTAATCAGTTTGCATTCCCACCAACACTGCAATAGGTATCCCCTTTCTCCACATCCTTACCAACATCTGTTGTTTCTTGAGTTGTTCATTTTAACCATTCTGACCATTGTGAGGTAATATTTCATTGTGGTTTTGAATTGTATTTCTCTGATGTTGAATGATGTTGAACATCTTTTCATGTGTCTGACATCTGGAGATGTTCTAAAAAGTGTCTATTCATGTCTTCTGTGCATTTCTTCATTGGATTATTTGTTTTTTGGGTGTTGAGTTTGATAAGTTCTTTACAGATTTTGAAAACTAACCTTTTTTCTTATACATCCTATTCCATTGGTTGCCTTTTAGATTATTGACTGTTTCCTTTGCTGTGCAGACGGTTTTTATCTTGATAAGGTCTCAATAGTTCATTTCTGCTTTTATTTCTCTTGCTTCTGGAGACATGTCAAGTAAGAAGTTGCTTCAGCTGAGGTCAAAGAGGTTGTGTCCTGCTTTCTCCTGTAGGATTTTGATAGTTTCCTATCTCAGATTTAGGTATTTCATCCATTTTGAATTTATTTTTGTGTATGGTGTAAGAAAGTGGTCTAGTGTCATTCTTCTGCATGTTGCCATCTAGTTGTCCCAGCACCATTTACTAAGGAGACTGGCCTTTTCCAGTGAATACTCTTTCCTGCTTTGTTGAAGATTAGTTGGCCATATATTTGGGGGTCCATTTCTGGATTCTCTATTCTATTGCATTGATCTATGTGTCTGTTTTTGTGGCAATACCATACTTTCTTGATGATTACCTCTTTGTAATACAAGTTAAAGTCTGACCTAACAACTGTAAATGTTTATGCCCCCAATGAGGTACCCAAATATATAAATCAATCACAAACATAAAGAAATTATTGATAATAATCCTATAACTGAATACTCCACTTAAAGCAAGGGACAGTTCATACAGGCAGCAAATCAATAAGAAAATAACAGCTCTGAATGACATATTGGATCAAATGGACTTAAAACTTATATTCAGAACTTTACATCCTAAAGCAGCAGAATACACATTCATCTCGAATGCAAATGGAACATGCTCCAAAATAGATCATAATCTGGGTCACAAAACAGCCCTCAACAAGTATAAAAAGACTGAGATCATATCACGCATATTTTCAGATAACAATGCTGTGAAACTTGAAATCAACCACAAGAAAAAATTTGGAAAACCTCCAAATACATGGAAGTTAAAGGAAAGTTTATATTTACCAAGAGTTGGGTTAGAAATATACTGGTTATATATTAAGTACCACCCTCCAGCTATAGTCTGGAATATCAATTCATCAAACTGTTTTAGAAATTCCTAGTCCATTTAAATTAAAAATAAAATGTAGTTGAAGAGTTTATGTTCTAATATTATGCTGTATGCTGTCCAATATGATGGACCCTAGCCAAGAATGGCATCTAAATCCATTAAAATTACCAAAATTAAAAGTCCACTTTCTCATTTGAATTAACCACATTACAAATGTAAAGCAGTCACGTGTGGGTAGTACAGCACAGATATAGAATATTCCCATCCATTTTGTTGAGTTGCTCGGGTCTAGTAAGAGAAATGCCTGGCAGCAGTTAATCACAATACAATATAACACGAATGATACCAGCATGTATAAGGTACTGAAGTAGTAAAGACACTAGCGCATACTCAATAAGGTGAACAAATGAAGCAAAGAATGACATCAAAAAAAAAGATAAGCTTAAAATCTTAAAGAAAAAGAGAAACATAAACCACTCTTTGTTTTAGGTTGTATGTTCTTTAGAACTGTCACTATACCATACTGATCTAAATACTGCTCTTTCAGGAATAAAGGACCATCCTTTAGCGGAGATAAGAATAATGCACATAAATTATGCCAAATTTGTACCAATGTTGTTACAATAAAATATGTCACTAGTGGAAGTCTACTACCATGGTAACATAACTTGAGTGGACTTTGTTTTCTTGTAAGTTTTTTAATGTTTATTTATTTTTGAGAGAGAAAGAGACAGAGTGCAAGTGGAGAAGCAGAGAGAGATGGAGACACAGAATCCAAAGCAGGCTCCAGGCTCTGAGCTGTCAGCACAGAGCCCAATGCAGGGCTTGAACTCACAGACTGTGAGATCATGACTTGAGCCTAAGTCAGATGCTTAACCAAGTGATCCACCAAGATGCCCCTTGAGTTAACTTTGTTTTGCCCCTTTGTGTATGAAACAGCTTCTCCAGAGGAAATAATACTTTAAATCAACAAACCAACAACATAAGATTTTTTTTCTTGGTACCAAAGTTGCATATAATATGTGAGAACGACATATTTTACTATATATTTCTAAAATCTGCGCTATGCTATCAGATGAAACAGAGATAGAGTGTTTTCTAAAACAAAAAGTGCTTTAATTATATTTGCTTTGACAAAAAATGCAAATGGAATTAAAAAATTTTTGTAATAATTATCTTGCCTTCTATTGTATAAAGATTTATTAAATTGGTTGTAATTTCATCTGATTTTACTTTTCAAAGCACTCGTGTTTTTAAATATATTCTTCTAACTATTTATACAAAAACTATAGACAGTTTCTCATAGACAAGTGGCACATTACTGTTTTGACTTCCCCATTTAAAAGAGAGAGAGAGAGAGAGAGAGAGGGAGGGAGGGAGAGGCTCTGAAGTCATTTTCCCCTAAAATTGTATGGACTTATCTAGATGGAAAATCCCTAATTTAAATATGTACAAAATCATAAATTTCATTGAACAGTCTTGTCAATATCACTTTATTTCCAAACTAACTAGCGATGATGGAGAATTTGAGAAACCTTAAGTTTCAAGTAGGAGCTTAGCACAACGTAGTCCTGAAGAATATGGGCTTGGGCCAGATCTGGGGTGGAGCCCTGGTACCGCCTCCTAGTGATGTTATAATACTGGGCATGTTACTGAGCCTTCGCAGGCCTGTTTTCTCACTGTTAAATGGGGATTCCATCCAGTTATTCAATAAACATTTACTGAGTATGTATGCCAAGCACAGTGAAAAATGGTGACATTTACAGAATGTAAATGAATTTACAGAAATGTAAATACAAAATAAAAGTCAAAGTAGATGACATGTCTGGGAGGTTCAGTTGGTTGTTTGACTTTGGCTCAGGTCATGATCTCACAGTTCGTGGGTTCAAGCCCAGCATTGGTCTCTGTGCTGACAGCTCAGAGCCTGGAGCCTGATTTGGATTCTATGTCTCCTTCTCTCTGCCTCTCCCTCTACCCAAAATAAAAGTAAACAACAACAAAAAAATGTCCAAATTGGCGCTACCTTGACTAACTCCCACTTAACTAATTAGATTTAAAATTCCATTTTGTTGGTGGATCCTATTGAAGGGAGCTCAAAGCATGAGAAATGTGCAGAAAGAAGCTTCCAGTGTTATAAACTCCCCATGCACTTCTGTGCCTTCAAGTCTTCTATAACTTGTAGACTAGCTGCCCTTATTATTATAATTATCTTATTCTACCAACTGCAGACATGTGAATGTGTAAAGAAATATTGCTCTAAAAACAAAGTTAAATACCATGGGAAAAGTGAAAATGGCAAACCATTATATAAAATGTCACTTTGACTAGAGATAGCCAAGGCAATTATGAAAAATTAGGAAAATTCATAAAATTTCCCAGTACAGTATATTCACATTAATTCTCAATTTTTGTAAGTTTTTGCCTTCTTTACAGAAACTGAAAAAGGCAGTCATAGACAATGAGTTATGGGTTCATTCATGTGAACGAAATTGAGGTGAAGTCTAATCAACAGATTCACATAGACAGAGTGAGCTCATTTCGATAGATAGACAGTAGTTGATGAGTGACATAAATTTAAATAGAATATTGCAGAGGTAAATAGCTGGAGTAAGTTCTGGTGTTAACTGCTTTTTTTTTTTTTTAATCCCTGGGCTACAGAAATCCTAGTCTTCCATTTGTTTGTCCTGAGAGCACCTATCTGAAGTGTGGACCACTGAGCCTGGAGCATACTGTGTGCTCGTTGTGTGTTATTTTAGATTCTAGAAGAAATGTGCTTCCTGAGGTTACCCGGTTGCTAGTGAAGGTGCTCAGATTTAGTGCATTTCCCCTATTGAATTTTTCTATATGAATTTAACCCATGTGTCTACAAAATCGAGGGTCCTTGGTGTTGTATCTCTCTCCTGCAAGAGAGCGCAGGGCCCTCTTGCTCAAACATCCACCCCACAGCCTCTCCCTCTGTCCCAGCTCATGTGGGGAATGAAGAGTCAGAGCTTTGTACACAGTTACTGACGGGAGACATTAGACCCCTTTCCCCGGGATGTAGTCAAAGCCACAGTGAGAGAAGCACCCCAGAAGCTCCAAGCCCTGTCCCCACAGGGTGACATGGGGGCTCAATGGTTACCTGGCTGAATAGTGTAGTCTGTGACCCAGGGCACAACCCTGGAATTACAGGACTTGAGGCTCATTTAGGGTGACTGCCCATCCACCTGTCTCCCTTATGGGAGGGAGAGAGAAGCAAAGGGGGGGGCAGGTTGAGAGAGAAGGAGAGAGAGAGAGAGACCTTGTTCGGAAATGTAAATAAATCCTTTCTGGAGGAGGATAAGAAGGAGAGAGGAGGTAAGATTTCTGGCTTCCTTCCCTTGGCTACCCTGGACTATGAGCAAATGACTCTAATGAGAGAACAGCCTGTCAGTCTTTCCAGAGGTTTCTATCTCTAGGGCTGCAATTAAATCATCCCTTAATGTAGAAAACCTAGACTGCCCTGCCTCCCCCTCATCCCTTCTTCCTCAACTTTCTCAGCATGCTTATTGTCCTTTCATCGCACTGGGTACATTGCTTCTCCCTGCCTTGCTTGCTGTCTCTGCACAAAAGCAGGGTTTTGTTTCCTCCAGTGGAAGCGTAAAACAAGATCCAAATCTGCAGTTCTGTCTCCCAAGGATCGTGACATAAAAAAAATAAAAAAAGGAAAAAGCAATCTCAAATGTTTGGAATATATACTCTGCATCAAGAACTGGTCTCAACATAGTATATATTGTCTTATTGTGTCTTCACAATAATTATCAAAGACAGATGTTATTTACTTTTTGTTGAGAAAAACTGAAAAAGAAATTGAACAGCTTCTTTCTGAACTTACACACTTTTGAACCTGGGAATTGAAGGATTCCAATCCAAGTGTTTTGAGAATGTATTTTCCTTAACTTGCCAATAGAGCATAATGTTTCCCAAACACAAAGGATTGGAGCAACTCTCCAATGCTAACTCAATATTAAATTCTAGAGATTGTACCTGCAGGAGGGGAAAACATACCATCTGTTCACTTTTAATGACTTCTCACACCCTTTATTAAAACTTTCAAAGTTCAACCTGAAGAAAATTATAATGATTTTATTTATTTTTATTTTTTAAAGTCTATTTGCTTTTTGAGAGAGAGAGCATGTGGGTGAGAGTCAGACAGAGAGGGAGAGAGAAAATCCCAAACAGGCTCCACATTGTCAATGAAGAGCCTGATACGGGGGTTGAGATCACAAACGGTGAGATTATGATCTGAGCCGAAACAAAGAATCGAATGCTAACAGACTGAGTCACCAGGCACACCCTGAAATTATAATGGTTTTAAAGAAATATACACACGGGCGCCTGGGTGGCTCACTCGGTTAGCATTCGATTCTTTATTTCGGCTCAGATCATAATCTCACCGTTTGTGATCTCAACCCCCATATCAGTCAGTTAAGCGTCCAGCTTCGGCTCAGGTCATGATCTCGTGGTTCATGAGTTGGAGCCCCACATCAGGCTCTGTGCTGACAGCTAGCTCAGAGCCTGAAGCCTGCTTTGGATTCTGTGTCTCCCTCTCTCTCTCTGACCCTCCCCTGCTTGTGCTGTCTCTGTCTCTCAAAAATAAATTTTAAAAAACATAAAAAAATTTAAATAAACATACACAATCTTGTCATAATAGATGTGTGCATTGAATATGACTTTGAAACCACACCAATCTGTGATTATAAAAGATATTAAAAAACTACTCATTGACATTTGAAATAGGCAATTATTCATTCAATATCAGAGAGCCGACACAAAAGTAAATGATGCCCAGAACCCAGTTGTTTCATGTAGTGTAATTAAAGGGTCCACTGAGATTATAACATCACTGGGACACAAGCACAGAGAACCTACACCAAAGTGCTTACCCTGATCCTGACAATGAAAATGACTTCTCTAAGAATCAGTCAACTGTCTCTTCTATTTCACAACTGTACTCTACGCCTCACAACATGACTTTTCCACTGCTGACGTCTGTGTATAGTGGTTGTGTGCTGGGAGCCGCATCGGCCTTGCTGGATGACACAGTCACAGTGAGGAAATGGCAGACATTTGCACAGCTCCTGCCATGAAAGGCGAAACTGGTATCTCCTTCTACTACTGCTGCTCATGTTGAAAATAAGCCTGTTGTCATTAATTAGGCCTTACAGCATTCCAAATCAGTTACCCCATAAGAAAAAAATTTTCCTGTTCCTGCATAAGAGATTTCAGATCAAAATGCTATAGATGTTTGGCAAAAGCCTCTTCTAATGAGCTTGCAGACCCAAAACATAGACTTGAAGGGGTTAAAAACACAAAAATTGCATTTGAGTCTGGCCCAGAGAAAAAGAGCCTAATTTGGAGATAAGAAATAAATAAAAGGTCAAAAACACAGTCCATATGAATCTGGTATGAAGCGAACTGTAGCTTAAATTGGAGATTAGAAGTAGAAGACAAGGTCAGAACATGATCCACTCCCAAAGTCTACATTCTACAAATATTCTCCCTTATACTGGCTTCAGTTATGAGGATGGATAAGAATGTGGGAAACCCAGGTTCAAGGCCAACACACATAGGGTCCCCATTGCACTTACATTAAAAAAAAGGGGCCTTCTCAAGCAACTTGTTAATAAACATTTTTTTCTCTCTTGTAGTTTATAAGCCAATCAAAATAACTCCTAGCCTATCTATATACAACTTAACCTATGTTTTAATCTTAGCATTACTAACTTAAATAAAATGTATGTTAATCCTGTTTTTTACTAAAAACATCTTGTTATATTCTTAGTTATAAGATTACTCAACCTCACTGTAAGTGCGTTATGTGATTTGGTTGTAACTTGTTAATTAAAAACAATGTCATAAATATTGGCAAAAAAAAAAAACCCTTACAAAATAAGATAGGTTTGTTATTTTCTTAATCTGGGAGACTGGTGCCAAGAATGAATGGGGTGATTCTAAAAAAAACTTCTGTAAAACTTGTTTCTGTACACTTTCAGTGATTAAAGCATCTTATCACTAAGAATTAGTCACTGTAAACAGTTTCTATTTCTGATGTCATGTTATTGCTTGACCAGTAAAAAAAAAAAGGCACCAAAGCAGACAGAGAAGAGATGCCTGCCTGGTGATCAAGAAATTCGAGACTCTCTCACTCTCTTTTGCCAACACCATCCATCCTTCAGGGACCCTTGGACCTGCTGGAACTGGACTCCAGCAGTTGTGTGTGTGTGTGTGTGTGTGTGTGTGTGTGTGTGTGTGTGTGTGTGTGTGTTTCACTGAAAGCATGGAACACAGTTAATAGGCGGACCATTCTATATGGCTTCCCTGTTTCCTGCTCATCAGGGATGGTCACTACTGACTCTTCCAACTACCTGTATGTCTATAAAGACACAGTTCTAAAAACTACAGTTTTGATGTAATGTCAACATATTAACTTCTTTTTTAATTTCAGGGTTTGGGGGCACCTGGGTGACTGAGTCAGTTAAGCATCTGACTTCAGCTCAGGTCGTGAGCTCATGGTTTGTGAGTTCGAGTGCCATGATGAGCTCTGTGCTGACAGCTCAGAATCTGAAACCTGATTTGAATTCTGTTTCCCTCTCTCTCTCTGCCCCTCCCTTGCTCATACTTTATCTCTCTCTCTCTCTCTCTCTCTCTCTCTCTCTCTCTCTCTTTCTCCCTCTCTCTCCCTCTTAATAAATGAACATTAAAAAATAATTTTAGGGTTTGGTTATAACTTCTTACTTTGAAAGATGAGCCTCTGCACACACACACACACACACACACACACACACACACACACACACACTTTCCATTCTTCTTAAAAACCTTTCTAATGATTCCAGTATCATTTCATTTATAAGAATTAAAGATTGCATGATTATGACCAGTGAACACCAAGAAGTATTTTTCGTGATGTTTAATTCTCATCATTCTTGGGGGTGCTTCTAGGTCTAAGTGTGGTATTTATGGGCCATATTTTGCTACAAATCCTGCCTCATATGCACACATTTTTGTGTCGCACATTAAAATATATCAGGCATCCCACCAACTTAATCTTCTTGAAGAAAATTCACACTTTATGACAGGATGAAATCTCACTTGTTTTGCCCTGGATGAACATGTGCTACTTGGAGGCTCATTTAAACATTTTCCAGGATGTGTGTGGGGTCCCCTGTGTCCTGGCATCACCTCTTCCTCTTTCTCGGTTTAGCCTCTTTGTTGTGGGGATTGTCTCTAACAGGTGCTTCTGAGAAAGAGTACAGGAAGAGGGGGAACGTTTGAGGCAGTGTCTGAAAAGATCTTCCTTGTGTCCCCGCACTGAAGAGCACAGGCTGCTTATGAGTATGTAATGAGAATGAGAGCAAATGGCTGAGGAACTCACCCAGCAGACTTGCAGAAGCTCTATTCACGGGGCCAAACTCATGAGGATGAGCTCTGAGCTGCTGACCTCATTCCAGTTCTGCATTCAGCAATATGATTGATGAGGGCACCAGCTCTGGGAAGAGACTCTTACCCTTTGGGTGTGAGGCTTTCAAAAAGCTGCATCACCAGGGAATCAAGCCCCGGCCCCATCTGCAATCACAGCTAGGGGGAAGTAGCACTGCAGCGAAGGAGAATCTTGGCTTCACTCCTTTCTACAAGCTTCCTGATCATGGAAAAAGCACTCACCGCTCACCCCTAGGAGTGGGGCACTAGGTTTTAAGGTCAGTGATGGGACAAGGTTAAGCACTAGTATGTAACTAATTTAGATCTTTACAAAAAAACCTGCTCGGTTTTGGGGACATCAGCTTATAGGAGATCAGTCTTGGATAGATTCATCCTTATTTCTAAGTCCTCTTCCACAATCCAAATGGATTTTCTCCAAGGAAAATACACTCTGATCTTGTAACTGCTGACATTCCTGTCAGATGAACCAGAAGGTGGTTAGATATCCTCAGGTGGTCACTGCCAGTGTGAAATCTGGGGCTATTGAGGCAAATGGGAGAGAGCTGTTTGTAGCACACACTGCCCCATCTGGTGTTGAGTGCACTCACACATGGCTGTTGTGTATGATCAGGCAAGCCTCTATGAGAGGATGTTGTTAGGAGACACTAGAATGGCTTCCAGAGCCGCTGGCCTCCATCGGCTCACTGGCAGATCCACGAACGTAACAAAAACACCAGTGCCCAGAAAAGACACACTGTGTAGGATGTCTCAGTGCTGCAGGGCCGGTCTTTGTCTCCAGCATGCGAATTGTGCACAAGGGACTCTACAGTCAGTTGGAAGTCGATACCTCTGCATGTGCATCTTATGAAAAAGGGAACTCAGGCTTTAGGACAGTGACGGTTCATTCCACCTAAATGACTATTACCATCATAAATTCACTGGGACTGGGTACTATTCTGGGACCCTCTTGTGCCTGTGCTTGTCTTTCAGATAAAATATGTCTCTCCTAGTAGCCCCTGCAGCCTAGGAAACCAGCAGTGAGTCTGATTCCACACACTCTTAGGTCATCGTGAGAGGAGCATCCAATATCCTCTGAGAGAGAGAGAGAGAGAGAGAGAGAGAGAGAGAGGAGATTTTATCATAGGGTCTGGTTCATCTTCCTTTAGTGGAGGATATGACTCCATCCCAGAAAAATTTTGTTCTAGTCAAATAATTCCCCGTTTCTCATATTTCTTGAGAATAGTGAAAGTTAATTCCTGTGAACAATCACAAATAATATATTCTAATGGCTGTATACTGAGCATTTAATAGGCATTTCAATATTCAAGTTTTTTTTAACTCAGAAGTGTTTTTTTCCAAATATTTACTTATTTGTTTAGAAAAAAAAAAGAGAGAGAGCATGAGCAGGGAAGGGGCAGAGAGAGAAGGAGAGAGAGAATCCCAAGCAAGCTCCATTCTGTCTGTGCAGAGCCTGACATGGGGCTCCTTTTCACAAACTGCAAGATCCTGACCTGAGCCAAAATCGAGTCAGCTGCTTAATTGACTGACTCCCCACCCAACTTTTTAATTAAAGCTGATTCCTTAATTTGTGTTTAGAAGTCTATGTTAGAGTGGGGACCGAGAATACCTTCTCATTGTACCAAAGGTCATGCATCAAGAACATGCAACACGTACAGGTATCAGATCTGCTGACACAGGGTTTCAGAAGAAAGGCTCATGGAGAGGGAAAAGTGAAAGGGTGCGTAAGTTTCTCATTGCCCATTGCTTTCCAAGGACCACCCAAAATTCGGTCTGGCCTGGACATCAGACATGGACTAGGGAGCCCACACCTCAAGCTGTGGGGTTCAAAGCTGCGTGGCTGTGAAATACCAGCCCTTTGCCTGCTGTGATCAGGTGCAAGGATACAATGGCAACGTGAAAGGGCAAACCTTCTTCCAGCCTACACAGCCAGATCGGTATTCATGGCTCTTTAAACCTCGATGTTTCTCTGCTGTGGCTGGAAGCTGGAGGCTAAAATGCAGAGCCGTAGCCATGGAGCTCTGCAGGAAACCAATTTCTTCTCAGGGAGGCAAGCCATCAGGGGATCTGTCCTGGATTGGCTAATCTCATTTAGCAGTACAGAAATTATATCTTGGAAGACATTTGCCATCAAAACTCAAAGGCCTTTTCCCATGGTCTTCTGACAGTGTTGCTTTTGAGAAGTCAGATTCTTTTTGTTTCTTTACTTTTTTTTTTAATGTGGCTTCTTTTCTTTCGTTTTGAAAATGTATAGGATACTTTTCATGGAGACCTTTTTGTCTCTAAGGATCTTAAATTTCAAAGTGATATATTTTACTATAAGCCTATTTTCCACTAATACACTGGATAGAAATAACGTTTCAATCTGAAACCAGTTTTTCAGATTTAGAAATTTACTTGAATTAGACAGATGGTTTATTTCCCTCCAATTATTTCAATATTCCTATTACTCAGTAATTACACACCTTGAATTTGTTTCCTCTTACTTTAGCTTTCTTTCCTATTTTACATCAGGATACACCAGATACCCTCAGGTGATGTTCTCATTTCATATTTCAATTGTATATTGGTATTTTCAATTTTTTTCATATTTTTAATTTTCAAAAACATTATATTGTATTACTAAGTATTTTATATTGAATATGGATATTGTTGAATGGAATATCTTCTTTATGTCTCTAAACATATTTTGGGGGGCAGCTGGGTGGCTCAGTCAGTTAAGGGTCTGACTTCAGGTCAGGTCATGATCTCGCAGTTCTTAAATTTGAGCCCTTTGTCGGGCTCTGTATTGACAGCTCAGAGCCTGGAGCCTACTTAGGATTCTGTGTCTCCCTCTCTTTCTGTCCCTCCCCTGTTCTTGCTCTTTTTCTCTCTCACTCTCAAAAATAAATAAACATTAAAAAATTGTTAAACATATTTCGGATGATTTTTGAAGCTTTCTTTCTCCTGCATGATCTCAGTTTCCTCTAAACTGTTATGTTCACTTACCTTTCCTTCTGATTTCATAAATATCTAATGATCTTAGGTTGTCTGTTCCTAGCTAACCCTTGATGATTAAAAGTAGTATGAAATAGGGGCATCTGGGGGCTCAGTCAGTTGAGCTTCCCACTCTTGATTTTGGCTCAGGCCATGATCTCACGGTTCATGAGATCAAGCCCATGTCTGGTTCTGCACTGAGCATGGAGCCTGCTTAAGTTTCTCTCTCTCCCTCTCTCTCTGCTCCCATCTTCCACTTGCACTCTCTTTTTCAACCTCTCTAAAATAAACAATAATAATTATTATTATTATTATTAAATTATTATTATTAATTTAAAAATCTAAGAGGAAAGCAGTGTGCCATCACAGTGCCATAGCTCACAGACCGAGCACAGTCCTTCACTGAGGGCTCCAGGACCAATCAGTCTCCTCTCCCAGAAGGAGGAGGTCCAGCCCCTACCTCAACCGTCAAAGACATGCGTGTTTCCTCTCCCTACATGGAAGACAAAATGCCTCCTGACGTCGTTTTGGAAACCCACTGAGCAGAGATGGTGTGAGTGTGGCAGCGGAGGGGAGGCTCAGCAGTCACTCCATAACCTTCACCTTGCTCTCATGCTGTTAATGCGGGCGCTCTACCTTCAACCACAACCTCGGGCTCCGCATTACTTGGGTTTCACGGTCTCTAGAAAATAGGTTGAGAAGGGGTGCTACCAATCAGCTTCTCAGAGAGCAGATGGTTCCAGGCGGGAGGTGGTCTTTA
Organism: Suricata suricatta; assembly: GCF_006229205.1. Lineage (NCBI taxonomy): Eukaryota > Metazoa > Chordata > Mammalia > Carnivora > Herpestidae > Suricata > Suricata suricatta. The sequence goes on along the minus strand of NC_043701.1, from coordinate 116,984,998 downwards.
ATCAGACTTTAAAATAATCCCTTTATCCAAGTCTCTGTAAAGACTGGATCTCTCCAATCCCTGGGCCTCTTGAGGATGGAGACTTAACTCCTTCATCTTTCTTGAGTGGAGTCAGTCAGCTCCTACATCTGCATTGTGGTTCCCAAATATCACTGCTTTCTCTCCCATTCTCTATGTCCTTTTTGATATAAGTCATCTGAAAAGCCAACTATGTATTAAATTCACCACCTTTGTCTAGAAGCCTTACCACAAACGTCACAATAGGAAGCCCTACATTTTTGGAGTGTAAATCCTTGAGATTGCAACCATGTGCTTCAGAGAAGCCACAGAGGGTAACTGCATTTTCCACAGTGCTGCCAATGACATGAGGAAATGTAAGCACTGCTAAAAAGTGTTCAGTCTTCCACTGAAACTCTTGTAATCTGCAATCCGAATGGTTTCATAGAAGGCCTAAAAAAGGCAGATATGTAGGCATTTTCATACCAGCAGGGATGGCATAGTAGAGGGGAACGCTTGAGTTACAGACAGAATGTCAGACTCAGCACCATCCAGTACTACTCTCTTAAAAATGAGCTAACAAGGGACCAGCTCTTAGTGCTAGTTTTATTTCTCATGAAATGTAACGTCAGATATTCATGACCCCCACTGAAAACGGACACAATACAGAAAAGGGCTGACAAGGCATCGTCTACATGGGTCTTGAATATTTTCATTCAGGTCAAACAGAAACTTCCTGGGAGGGACATTTGTCAAATGTTTTCATCAATATCACTTCTCGGAAGTTATCCAGTTTGGATTCTGAAATAGTGCGCTCATGGTTTTAACCACCAGAAAGCAAATGTTAGCCATGTATCTTTAAAACTCTGGTCCATCCAGCAAAATAGAAGTCATATCAATGTAAACATAAATCTGTTTTTGTGCAGCAATTATGCAAAACATTCATTTAAACGTTTTGTTCTGCATTTTCAATTGATTGCTCTGGATTTGTGAAAGCTGCATAACTAGCCTGCAGAAACTTTACACTAAAAGATGCTAATACTCTCGATTACCCTGTTTCCTTCCTGCAGGTTGTATCTGCTAGCAACACTCTAAATAATGAAGGGAAATTACTGGGTGAAATTTCTTCACTGACTATGATTTTGTGGTAGGATCTATGCAAGAGGAGACTATTATTTATGAGATGCATAGAAAGAAGATGCCAACGTATCAAATATTCTTTCATTTACAAAAATTAATTTAGATTGCAATGTGGAGATCTCAAAAATGGGAAACAACTTGCCATCTGCATTGGCACAACCTGCTATCAAAATCCCAAAAAGCAAATTAGCCACCCTAGCATTCTATGTGTGGCTGGAGGAACCCAAAGGGAATTTTCCATGGGAATTTTTTTTCTCACCTATCAATTATGCACTGTGCTGCAAAGTGTCAACTTGACTAGGAGAGTACCACATGACAGAGAATCTCCTTTCTGTTCTGGGTAATTTGAGCAAAAATGAGATGTGTAAGATTTAGTAGGTGAGAGTGAAACATCAGAGTATTTTCCTCTCTGGGGGCCATGGTAGTTACTTAGTGGCAGCGACTGCCAGATGTGGACACCGGCAAATTCCATTTTGTCCCCAGTCTTCCACACTCCACACTAAACTCTTCCCCGGGCATCAGTGCCATGGAATAGTGACCCCAGGCTCACCAGCAAATGCAGAGGAGTGCCCCCCACTGCTCCCACAGCTTGTCAGCTTATTCTCCCAAATTTACTGTTTCGTAACACTCACACTACCTCTGCTTCTCTAATGGAAATCTAATACAGTTTTTTTTAAATATCAAAACTGTGTGTGCATCACATATCAAAACTTACATTGCCAAATTAAAGGAAAAATGCACTGATATGGTTTGCAACTTACAGAAAGTGCAGAACTCTTCAAAAATTTCAAACTAGCAACTGTACAGACCTTATCCTTTTTCTAATTATCAGTTACCATATGCTTTCTTTTGAGCTGTCTCTTACTTGCTTTGATATCTCTGGTTTTTGCTACTAAAATGGTCCTCCTTTGTTACTTATTTCTAGTTTTTTATTGCAGGTACATACAGCCGCATGTCAACTTTCCTTTAGAAAGGGATTCCCCTTAGAAAGGAACTGCTCCATATGATAGACACACTTCATATTCCAAGACAAGACAACTTTAATATAAAAAAAAATAATAAATTCTAGCAATTTCGGATTCCAGAAGTGAATCACAGGGACACAACAAGGTGCTGTGTTGCTAGCGACTTCTAAAACCTTTAATAGCTAGCTTGCCACACTGCCCCTGGTTCAGTCGTTTCTCTCCTTGAGTCATTACTGAAGAGCAGGACAATTACGGGGTCTTGTGTCAATATCGTTCTCTTTTGCATTGAACCTCTTCCAGATTCTGGACTAACTATGACCTTTTCTAAATCTTGACCTCCATATCCTCCATTCTGATTAATATTCCAAGAACTCTTCCTGCCCCAAGCGCTGCCACTTTACATCGTTATTTTTACAAATTTCTATGTGTCTGAAAGAATCATGTTTCCTAAGGTTTTTAAAACTGAATTTACATTTAAATGCAATTCAGTTTAATAAAAAGAAACATCCTCAAAAACATATTTTATTTCTAGCTGTAAACTTAGGATTGTATCAGCCACATAAATCAAACCATTTAAATTAAGTGCAATACAGTTTTGTAAAATGCTGTCCATGCACTAATAGAAAATGGCTACTTTTAATGTATGGTATATTACACTAAGCCATGTCAATGTTTTATAAGTTATTATCTGCCATAAAAAGGGGAGGGGGAGACAGCCCACCCAAAGTGAATATATCTCATAGAAGACAAAGTCTATATTAAATTTTTGCATTTTTTAGAGAAAAATAAATCTTTTGGATATTACTGATGTAAAATTACTGATTTATGTTCTAATTTTGTTTCTGTGACTTCTAAATGGACAGAGAAAATAAACCCAGTAGACTGTCTACACTGGTAGACAAGAGACAAACTCTAGGTGTCCCATCCCCAAATTCTATGTCTGGGTGTTCACGCCTCTGGACACATGCCCATCCCCCCGCCCCCCGTTGACTGGGGATTGGGCTGCAGATTGCTCCTAAATGAAGAATGTGGAAAAAGCAAAAGGGTTATGCTTCAGTTTAACTCCATTTCCTTGCAGACTCTCTCTTTTCCTGTCCTGTGGCCTTGAGGAAGCCAGCCGCCATGTTGCAAACTGGCCTATGGAGAGTCACATGGCAAAAAAACGAGGGCAGCCTCTAGGAACTGAGGGTGACCCCATGACAGACCATGAAAACCTGAAGCTCTCAGTCCCTCAGCTGCCAGGAAATGTGTTCTGCCGATACCCAGGTGAGCTAAGAACCAGATTTTTGTTTTTTCCCACTGAGCCTCCAGATGAGAAAAGTTCCTGCCGATACCATGGCTACAGCCAGATGAGATTCTAAAGCAGAGACCCTGCTAATCTGCCCAGACTTCCAACATACAAAAACTTGAGATAATAAGTATTTGCTGTTGTAAGCTGTTAAGTGTGTGGTGATTTGTGGCACACTGACAGATGACTGATACACCTGCACACACACATTCATACATCTATCCACGAGTTCATACTAATCCCTCCTAATCCAACCCAACAGACATGATCCTAGCCCTCTTCCTGTCCTTATTTGTAATCCCTTTTTCTACAGTGAGAAATGTGACCTTCATCAACCACTGCATATTTGCCCAGTTTTATTATACACATATGGTAGTTCCAGAATTCCTAACTTATAAACCATACAAAATGCAAATTTACTAATTATACCATAAAACCTACAAATTTTATCTTTAGCCTTAGAATATGTTACCAACATATTTTTTAGGAAGTTTATTTAGGTCAGTTCATTTCTTTTTCATCCTTTTTACTGTAGTTATATTGTTACTTGTAACACAGTTCGTTTCATTTGTTACATTTCGCATGCTATTTGGGGTTTTACTTCCTGGTTGACATAAATTACTCAGGTATATTTTTCATTTTTATTTATTTATTCTTTTTTTTAATTTAAATCCAAGTTAGTTAACATGTGTAGTCTTCGCTTCAGGAGTAGAACCCACTGATTCATTTTTTCCATATGACGCCCAGTGCTCGTCCCCAAAACGTGTCCGTGTAACCCGTCTTCCCACCCACCGTCCCCCAGCAACACTCAGGTTGTTCTATGTGTGTGTGTGAATATATACACACCACATCTTTATCCATTCGTCAGTCAATGGACATTTAGGCTCTCTCCATCCTTTGGCTATTGTTGATAGCCCTGCTATAAACATTGGGGTGCATGTGTCCCCTTCAAATCAGCATTTTGTGTCATTTGGAAACGACATAGTATTGCTATTGCTGGGTCATTGGGTAATACTATTTTTAACTTTTTGAGGACGCTTCATACTGTTTTCCCAAGTAGCAGAGAGTGCATTCCCACCAATAGTGCCAGAGGCTTCCTCCTTCTCCCCATCCTGGCCAACATCTGTTGTTGCCTGTGTTGTTCATTTGAGTCACTCTGACCAGTGTGAAGCTGCATCTCATTGTGGTTTTGATGTATATTTCCGTGATGATGAGCGATGTTAAGCATCTTTTCATGTACCTGTTAGCCATCTGGATGTTTTCTTTGGAAAAATATCTATTCATATCTTCTGTTCATTTCTTCCCTGTATTATTTTTTGGGGGGTGCTGAGTTTGGTAAGTTCTTTATAAGATTTTGGATACTAACCCTTTATCTGATATTTCATTTGCAAATATCTTCTCCCATTTTTTTTGGCTGCCTTTTAGTTTTCTTGATTGTTTCCTTCACTGTGCAGAAGCTTTTTATCTATTTTTTTGAGTATGTAAAATGGTACCATGGTTCTAAGAGTCAAAGCTGGAAAAAATTTTTCTCAGTGTCACTTCCCCATTATTCCTACCTACATTGTTTCCATGCCCCGCCATTTTTGTACCCCATTCCCACTCACTCCCTACTGGTATCCAGTTGCATTAGTGTATAGATTATCATTCCTGTATTTCTTTTCTGCAAATGAGTAAATACATATGTATTTTCTTATATCCTTTCCTTTCTATTTTTCCTTTCTATACTATTGATGCTTTTTCCACTTTTTTAAAACTTACTATACACAGGGACTCATGAAATAACAGTTCATACAGATCTCTAGTATTCTCTTATAGCTGCACAGTGATCCACTGTGTAAATCTAACATAGATCAGTAACCTATTCTTCTAAGTGTAAATATCAAAGTTGTTTCCATGATTCTGAAAGTGGAAATATCCATGTGCATAAGTATTTTCGTATTGTTGGAGGTGTATCTTCAGGGTGGTGTTCTAGAAGTAAGATCAATGAGTCAAAATGTAAGTGCATATGTGGATATTTTTAGCTATCTTCAAATCCCTCTCCAGAAAGAAGAGCACTAGTTTGCTTTCAGTTAGAAAATATGGAAAATGCTTATAGGATATGTTATAATATGAATATATATAAATCAGTTTGATTAGGAGAGAAATTCCATATTTGTGTTGTTTTATTTTGTGCATCTCTATGAATGAATTAGAATTTGTATAGGGTCAAGGAATATTTTAATGGCTTTCTTGAGAAACAGCTTATGTATTTTTACCATTTTTTTTGTGTTTTTGGTCCTTCAAATTATAATATAAACATACACACACATTAATATTAGCCCTTACTCTCACTTTTAAGTTACACATATTTTTCTCTTAGTTTATCAGGGTATCTTTTGTTGTTGGTTTTTCAGTTTTGAGGATTTTTTTGCTTGTTTGCTTTTGGAGTAGATTTTTTTGTGTGTGCCAACTTTGTGTGATTTTTATATAGTCCAATGTATCAATTTTATGTTAACTTAGGATTTTGAGTACTAATAAGCAAGGTTTACAAACATTTGGGTTACAGAGAAATTTCCTCAGTCTTCTTATAGAACTCCATGTTTTCATCTATTACATTTAAATATCTAATCTATTTGGAGTTTTTTTAATTAAAAAAATTTTTAATGTTTAGTTTTGATAGAGAGACAGAGTGTGAGGAATAAAGGGCAGAGAGAGAGTAGCACACACACAGAGTCTAATGCAGGCTCCAGGCTCTGAGCTGTCAGAGCCTGACGTGGGGCTTGAAACCAAGAACGATGAGATCATGACCTGACTCAAAGTGGGACGACGCTTAAGCATCTGAGCTGCCCAGGTGCTGCTGGAGTTTAGTTTTAAGAATGTTGTGAGGAACACAGCTCAATTTATCTCCTTCTGAAAGATTACTCAATTGCCCAGCACCATTTATTCAACAGTCCATCACTGCCTCAATGTTTTGAGATGCCATGTTCATGATATGTTAAATTTCCACATGTTCATGGGGTCTATTTCTTGGCTTTCTTTTCCATTTCACTGGTCTGTCAAGTCATGGAGGAGCACTACAATGTTGTGATTATAGAGGCGTATGATATGCGTTATGTCTAAGATGGCTGGGCTTCCCAGGTAGCTTAGCTTCCCAGTGTTTTCCAAACTATCTGCATATTTCGTTTTTCCATTTCAACTTTTGAATCAATTTGTCCAACTCCATAAAAATTTCTGGGTACACTAACTAGTATACCATGACCTTCATAAATTTAGAAAAAACTTACCAGTGTGTGATGCTAGTCTGTTCTATCTATGAACAAAGGAGATATCTTCATTATTTAAAATCCAGACTCACAGCAGGGTTGGAAAGTATTTTTTACAATTTGCAAATTCCTTATTAAATCAATTTTAAAAATAGTTATTTTTTGTTGTTGCTATGACAACTGTTATTATTTGTGTAAATGACGACTAATAATTTTTGTTTCTATTTTACCTGCTCCCTTACTTTATTCTTTTATTGTTGGTGCCAGTGTTATCATTTGCATGCCAGGGTTCCACAAGCAGTTAGTATGCCTCTTAATGGCTGATGGCTTGATGAAAATGTTGAATGCAGTGCCAGAGAAGGCATCTTTTCCTTCTTCCCAGTCTTACTGGAAATGCCTCATGCCTCTATTAAATATATATTTAATATACATTCTTAATAAACATATATATACTTAATTAAATATATATTTAATAATTAAAATACTAGCTTTGAGCTTATAGTGTGTGTTTGTGTATGTAAAATTGGTAAGTTCTATTGTTTCATGCTATGAAAATAATTTATAGAGCATCGTGATGACTTAGTCTTTTAAGGTCTGGTACAATTTCTCTGTGAAATCATTCTGGGCTTGGTGCTGTGAGTGTGTGTGTGTTTGCAGTAATTCCTTAATATCTCTCTCTTTTTGCAAAGACAAAATGTTTTTCTTTGGTTCTAGATTCCTCTCTCAGAACTCTGAAAACAATTTCTTTAGGGATGAGGAAGATCTAAGGGACAGTGTGTCATAGGTAGTGCTGTATTTTCAAATGTCGCTTCACTGTTACACTAAATCATTATCTTTAGATATACTTGTAACTATTATATCTTGTCTTCTCTGAAGATAAATTGATTCTTCAATTGATAGCCTCCTTCATCCATGCTGACATCATGAATTTTCAGGCTAGTCAGAATTTAGCCTACTACATCTCTCAAAACTCTGCAATTAGCCATATTCTCAGACATTGTCACATATAGTCAAGGTATGCCTTTCTTCTCTGGGGCTTGAGGATAATGAAATGGAACGTGGAGGAAAATGATGAGTATATGACATCTGATATTCAATTTGAACAAAATAAAAACATAGAAAATATGCTTACCATCTCAACCAACCAGTAGGTTGAGTGGCTCATTATTTTTTTAATCTTAGAAATTCTTCTGAGTTCAAATTGAAAAAGTGTAGATTTCAATTGCATTTGGAGTGCAGAAAAAAATGTTACATTTTTCAAAAGCTGTGGTTTTTTTCTCTCTACATGACAGTATTTCCTTGAGAGCATATGTCACTTAGGATATTACTTTATTCTATTGGGGAAAAAACAAGATAGACTTGTCTATACTTCTTTTCACAAGTTAATATTGTCAACCAAATACTAAATTATCTGAGAACAAAAGAAAATACAATCTTCAGTGTTACAGAGTCACTAGGATTACTTATATAATCCAGTAGTTAAAGGATATAGGAGAAAAAAATTAATGTACGAAGGCCTAACATATGGTGCTAAATATCATCTGCTGTGTCTATGATCCCAAGACCCTCTACTCAGAAACCCTTTCTAGTTTCTCAGAAATGTGTTACAGGGTCAGTGAGTGAGGATTTCCCAAACTTTTGACCCACTGACTCCTCTGAATAAACAGAAAATCTCAATTAATTTCTTGGTATTGTTTGAAATTCTAATGTAATCATATATTAACATATAAAATAAATAAAAGTAACAGGAGAGATGTTATTTTGTTTTCCAGCATCATCTTCGTGCTCCCAGTGTCCGAGCAGGACCCAATTCTCAGCTGCTGTGGTCTCTCTTTATTCACAAAAAACAGAGAGTGAAAAGATGTTCAGGAACGATTTGCCTAATTCTCCGAGAACTTCTGCTAGAATGTATTAAATACGTGAGGCCTACTGCCCATATATCATTGCACCGTGTAATGGAAAACCAATCAATTCCCTGATGAAGTGGGAAGAGGATTTTTAGCATTTGATAAATCGCATTTTAAATCTTGTCTCTGCTATTCAGTAGCTCTTGAGAAATTACTTAATCATTTATGCTTGGGTTTTTTCAGCTTAAATCTAAGGCAACATTTATATTAGAGTGTTGTGGTGATGTTTAAATGAAGTAAGGAATGCATTTTAAAGTCCAGACAACTGTGTTACTCTTAAGACTACTATTAATGCTCACATACTCAAGCTTCTATATGGTTCCTATAGCCCGTGATCGCTGTGACTGAAGACAACTTCTAAGAATCAAGGTGATACTGGGGTGATTAGGACACATTAGTAAAAGCAGAGAGGGAGACAAACACCCCAGTACCTACAGTATCATTACTCAAATGCCAACGCCAGAAGATTAGGAAGCAATTTCAATGTTCTCAACAATGTGTTAACAAGAAGAAGCAATTTCAGGAGCAAGAAAATGAACCCAACTAAGTCCTGAGGACAAGCTAAAGAGTTGCAAAGAGTTACCTTCTAAAAACCCAAAGATGTCACTGCTCTCACCAAGTCCTACAACCCACCTGTGCCCTCCAGCACCAGTTTGGGCTGCTTGACTGTCACCAGGGATAGGAGGCTGCCACCAAAGTTTCATTTAAATGGTTGATATGAAAAGCACTAAGTCAGTGCAAAGTGTCATCTTATCTTGCATGTGGCTCATGGAGTTTATTGTCAGATAATTCTGATGTGGTTGAGGTTTCAGAATATAAGTTGAATTCAAATTTATATTAAAAATGACAGACTGTTAAAAAACCACCAGTGAGATCCATTATAATTCTAGAGTTAGAAGGAATATAAAATTCTGTGATTGTAGTGTTCAAATTTAAGAAATAGCTATATATTAGTTCAGGTCTATAGTTCATATTCATTACCATATGTGAAAAATTCTACAGTCATATTTGTTATATGAACATATACTTTACTAAAATAGTCTTGTAGGCACAATAAATCAAAAATTGCTACTCTGTATGTTAAACTCAAACATTGCTGCAATAGTAGGTAGAAATTTTAAGTAATGGAATATTATATTAATGTAATTCAATATAGCATATTAATTATATTGATTGTATTAAAGTAATTTAAATAATGGAATATAAACATACACAATGGAATAATTGTTCTAGACTATATACAACATCATAAATATGCCAACTAGTTTTTTTTAAGTTAGGTTAGCACCAGCTAATAAATTTTAGGGAGTAGATGCTTGCTTATTTATTTATTGAAGTCAGATGTCAAATTGGAAAGCAAATGTAATTTCCAAGAATATTTAAGGACATAAACAAGTATGGAGATATCAGGTGATGCAATTTTCATTCTTCTTAATTATGAACATTAGTTCCTGGCTCCCAGTGCCAGCTCCTTAGTGGCCAGCTGAAAATCCCCTCAGTAAGCTAAAACTGAGTTATTAGACTGAGTGCAAGAAGGGTGAGTTCCAGATGGACCGTGTTTTGTGGTGCATCGAAAGGGACAGTGAGGGGGACGGTGTCCGGGGTCTGCCACCTGGATGCGCAGACTCAGCTCTAATCAGGCAGTACTGGGAGCAGACCAGCTTCTGACTGAGCACTCTTGGGAGAAGGCTCTGGGGACAGTCACCAGGGAGCAAGCTCTCAAGGATATCTTTATAACAAAATCCTTAAAGAGTGTTGTTTCAATTGGCTCATGATCTTATCTTCCAAGAGGGAGTGTTTCTTGAGAGAAATACCAGTTATTTCTGTTTGGTCTCCTATTGTTTAACATAAGGATATGGATGTGTGCCCAACGCAGTAATAATATCTAACCAAAGCACAGATAAGTTATTTCCTGATCTCCTTACTTGTTTTTCAAATAACTTCACAGCTTTATGGAGATTTAAATCACATTATATAAAATTCTCCCGTCTAAAGCATTCAGTTCAGTGGCTTGTTGGTACACTCATCAGAATTGTATGGTCATCAATACCATTTAACTATTAGAACATTTTCTTCACCCCAAAAGAAACTGGACAGCATCCTGGGGCACCTCAAAATGCTTGTGAGTAAAACACAAGGGCAGGCTTTTTACCCCCTTAAAAATCATATTCTCTTGCCTCTTAGACTAAAAAGTTAGTTGTTGGATCTCTGGACAGCACGGGGTCATGTAACAGCATTTGACACCGAACACACAGGAATGGAACACAGGAAAGTACTCAGAAAGACTGTTATCAAAGTCAGGAATCTAAGGCCAGTTCCATGAGTGATTTAGTTAAACTAAAATCATACCCCCTTCCTCAATAGAGAGGCTGCAAAGAGTATGGAAGTACTGACCAAACTACAGTGTTTCATGGTAGTTCTCATTTTTGCATCTAGTATTGTAGTTCTTTCCAGTTTTTGCATCTAGTATTAGTAAGAGCAATGACATCGGAGAGCTGTGTAGCATTGTAAATACAACATTTTCTCCCTGGGACAAAATATGTTGGACCTCCAGTGGCCAATATTCTATTGAAAAAAACCCAAAATTCTATTTTAAGTTGTCACCCTTCCAAATTCAGGAAACTCTCAGAAAATAAGTTTTACAGGTTTAGTAGCATTATTAGTATTCTTGCTATTTTCTAAAATATATTATCCTAATTTTTCATGCTATTTTTAAAGTGTGAAATTAAGAAGCTTTAGGACAAAAGAAAACAGAACAGATTTTGCCTGAAGGCATTAAAGTTGTTGCAGTAGAAATTTGTGGCCCATTTTCAATAATCCTTGAATTTAATAATCTTAGAATCCTTATTTCCAAAGATAGCAATATTAAGGGTTAAAATATGCCTAGATATATTCCTAGATCAGGTACCATCCTGATTATAAGAACTCATCCTTACATAACTGGTGGATAGTAGCTAATAGACTTTTGTGCTGGAAATAGGTACCATCACTATGGACCCATCATTTTTTTATTAAAATAACCTTTTTTTTTAATGTTTACTTATTTGTGTGTGTGAGAAAGAAAAAGTATGAGCAGGGGGTAGGCAGGGAGAGGAGACACAGAATCCGAAGCAGACTTCAGGTTCTGAGCTGTCAGCACAGAGCCTGACACAGGACTTGAGCCCACAGAACACAAGATCATGACCTGAACCAAAGTCAGACATTTAACTGACAGAGCTACCCAGGCACCCCTAGATTAAAATAATCTTATGTAATTACTGAATGGTGTTGTAATATTTTGCAGTGACTCATGAGAAGTGCATTCTGGTGTCCGGGACAGAACAGTAGAAGAGATTTCACTGGTTAGATCTAACACAAAACAGTTTGGGATGGAGCCTAGATAGTGAGCCTGTCTTGTAAGGTCTGTAAAATCAAGACCACCTCTGGCTACATTGCATCTGCTCTTTGGCTCTACTTCCACAGAAGTTTGAGCACAGAGGCTAGCTCCTGTAAAAGGTCCCAGAGTATTATTTGTATAGAAATCGTAATCTTTATTTCTACACATGTGCTGTTAAAGAATTTTATTCTTCCGTATGTCTGGACTGCTATTGTGCTTGTGATTTCCAAATCTAGTTATTATCAAATCTAATCACCAAGGAAACTAACTGACTGCCAAGAAAACCCGGTGGTCCTCAAACTAACATTAGTACAAACCCAGTAGCAGGTTGGAGGGCATATTTTAGCCAAGTCCTAAGAAAAATAAAGTCAGGTATGGAATTCATACCAACATGTGACTAAGGGTCACAAAGTAATGTAAAAATAGGGTATTTGTAGCGAATTACAAAGAAAAAGTAGCAAATGTCTGTTAGCATGCCAAAACCATAAGCCAGCAAAGAAGAAAAACAAATTTTAAAAGCTCAAAGATAAACATTACAATAATTGTCTTGGTCACTTGGATCTTGTCTCTGGGGCCCTGGGTAGGAGTTACCTGAAAATCTTGGGTAAGTAATTGTCTGATTTGATTAGCCAACTTGAAACACTGGCTGGGAAGCCATTGCAGGGATAATGAGGTTTGCAGAGTCCACACTTAAGAGATTTACTGCTGAGCCAATTGTTAACAGTCTCTTCTAAACTCCTTCCACTGGGGTGTGACGGCTGTGATTTAAGGATGTCACTAGACATGAGGAAATGACACCCATATCTGTAAATGATAAGAGTAGGCATGTTGCAGCATTTGGCCCAAGCTGAGTACTAGTGCAAGGAGTTCAAAATTGAGATGCTCCTAGATACATGTGCTCACCTGTTATCCACAAAGGGAAAAATGATAAACTGCAGAAGGAATTTATTTCTTTGTCTGCAAAGCCAATGGCAATGCTCAGGCCATCAGCATTTAAGCAGCCCTGGTGACACATTTTTGGCACAGCAGTCTTGTTCTTGTTGTACAGATTGTTTTCTCAGCGAGCTTTCCTTTCTTGCTGAATAACTCTGACCCACCTGATGTAGGGAAGTCTTCTGCAAAGTAAATTTCCTGGAGCTGGTCAATACTGGGAGCGGACAATCTGAACCAGTATATTTGGTAACTGTTTTATTAAAGCAAGGTTTAAAAGTTAGTTTTCTCTAGGATTTTTCATAAACTAAAACATTCTAAATGTCACTGTGATTGCTATGGAGAGGGAGTAAATATGTGTCCAAAACATATTTGATTATAACATGTTATATTTCATGGGTAATCCTGGAGGACATATAATGCGAGAGGGAACAGGAGAAGGCAAGTCTACGGTGTGGTCTATGCTAGCTCATCTTCATCTTACCCATGATTCAGGGTCAACTCTACACTGCACGAAGTCCAGATAATTCTGGTCCACACTGACCTCTTTCTCCCCTGAACTCATCTCACCATTACACTTGCTTCATACTTTTCCTGTAACATTCTTGAATTGACTCACATAAGTAAGCTTCTTTCCACTTCTTGTCAGATCCTTGGGACCATCCTATCTCGTCTTGTGTAAAATGGCGCTCACAGATCCATCCGTTCCCACCGTCCTCTCTCTGGAATCCCTCGTCTCTGTATTTCCTCTCAGTTTCCACCTTTCACACTTCTACCTCCAGATTCATTCTTCACTCTTCAGCAGAAATGCACTCTGTGTTTGCAAGTCCCTCCCACTCCAGAATCTGTCATCAGGAATCCAGCAGCTCTGAAGTGTCACCGCAGGTTTTCCTCTTCTCCGACACATCTCATCTTCATGGCTTACTTTAGCTTGGATGAACAGAAACGCTCCTTAGACACGCTTGGACGATGTGACGCGAGGCAGGATCAGGCTGAGTACAGTGACTTTGCTCTGCTGTGGCAAAGGCTACCTTGGTTTGGAATCGAGACTGCAGCTTAAAGGTCTGCAAGAGATCAGGGACAGCTAAGGGAGAGGGGACAAGTGGCTGCCTGAGAAGGTTAGACTGTGCTGTATAAATATACCAGATGACATCTTCCCCATCTCCTCAGGAAAACTCGAGTAAAAGCCACATTAATCACTGTTGTGATGTGGAGTACAGGGCAAATAGGAACATGGCAAAGGGCTGACTCAACCCCCAAGGTTGGTTAGCATGGGGCCAAACTAACCTGCCGGTCACATCCAGATTTTATATGATATTTTTTGCCATCTGTATATAAACACTGGGTACCGGGCTATAAATTTCATTTCTAAAGAAATTCTGAATTCTTCACATCTTCAGCATGTTGTTTGGAAATAATGTATCACTAACATTTATTTAATACTGAGAGTGTGTTGGGTATATTCTGAATATATTAGGTGTCCTTTAATTCTGCGAGGTTGGAAATAACATCTTCCCATTTTACAGAATACAAAGCTGAGCCCATGAGTCGCCCAAGATTACTTATGTGTTCAGGATACAGAGCAAAGTCAGGACCCAGGCATCTAGGCACCGAGCTCATCCATTCAATCACTGAGTCACAGTAAACCCCACTGGGGACTGCCAGTTGCCAGATGAATGACAGGAAAAAATCCTTGCTGCTGATAGATACTGTGAAGGAATACATCCAGGATTTATTTTCGAACTTTGGAGCTCAAAACATTTTCATAGAGAAACATTAGGACTTTATCTCAAAACATTTTTATTTCAGACACAGCCAGCTGGACCAGGAAAGGCCATGCCTCAGAATCAGGGTCCTGACGTTGACCTTTTGTGTTGGAATTTGTAATTCAGCCTCTGCAAATTGACCACCTTCACACTCAACTTGTCCCCACTAGGAGAATACAATAAGCACTGAAGACACGGCGATTATTTCGTGTTCAGCTAAAATGCAGAGACCGGAGTACATGCAAAATTCGGGAAAAGTGGCAGAATCAGCATGGATATGGGTCATAACTTGACTGTGTGATACATAGGACACAGCGGGTGGTGACATAGGTGACAGCTGTAAATTATCACCTTCCCTTTCAGGTGTCACTTACCTAAATACTTCTGAGAAGCAAAGAATCTGGGCAGAATGCCTCCAATAGATGAGACAGAAAGAAATCAAGTCAAGAATCAAATAGAAACGGAAGCAAAACAAATGACCGGAAGTGAGCGAAGATTGTCTGCAGGACTGAAATCAATTACAAAGAAAAACAAAGTCCTGATGTTCTTTCTGATCATACCATGTAGTCAACAAAAGTCATTAGGAGAAGAATACTAAAAACTATATATTTTATTTTAGGCCTGCTTTGCTATGCTTAAAGGAGCAAATATATTTTACTAACAAGAAAAAAAATCAAGCCTTAAAATCATGGAAATAAGAAAAACTCAAGTTATTTAGAACCTCCTGAGCCCCACTTTCCAGATTTGCATCTCAGTCTTCTAACCTAATATTTTTCTGGACTTCCATACTTGTTAATGATTCATTACCCAACTGAGTAATTTTTATTTTCTTGATAAAAAACCAAACTACAGTAACAATTTTCAAAACAGGTTTTCCATAAAATTTAGAGCTGCAAATATTCAGAGAAGTGGCTGTTTTTAGAAATTCAAAACTGATCCAAATAAAATAACGGGCAGGAAATATTATTAGTTATGGATGGAAAGATATTGTTTCAACTCCCTGAAGGTGAGTAAGAATAAAATCTGATTAAGCACTGACTTGTTCAGTACAATAGGCTATGCAGGGGGAAAAGAGCAGAGGCCAGAGACAATGAGGCAATGCCCTGATGCTGAGCCTGAATGACAAAGGACCTTCCAGGTACCTAGACATGGGGGCGCATCTCACCCAGGGACCCAGCCTCCCTGGGGGACGAGGAGCCAGTTGGTGTTCCTCCAGCCACATGCTCCCAGCTGCTCGGTCCATGGCTGAGGGCAGGCAGGCCGTGTTCTGGGATGATGGCCACCTGCAGGTCTGACCACTGATGAGAACAACTACCTACAACTGGTCTCACACAGTCTGTCGCTTCCCACAATTCTGATCCCACCCCCATTTCTGTCTGTATCATGCAATACACCCCCCACAGCACACACATCTGGAGGGTGATTTCTCTATTGTAGTCATAACCACATCTCTGTCCGTGTCCTCTCTTCAATTTTGATCAATGAAAACAAAGCTCAGTTTGCCAGTTAAAACTCAGATTTTCCCTTGTTTGAAAACCTGACCTTCTCAACTTGACTTGAGGCTACGTACACAGGAACAAAGAGGTTACATTCTCAGTGACTGCTCTGAGCAAATAGAAAGCCATTACTTAGCTTTACTGATGACTGAAGGATTTCTGTCTAGATCAGTCAATAACAACCATCCTTGAGGTAAGTAACGGTGGTAACTCACCACCCTTAAACTGCATCATGAGAAGCCACCTGACTGGCGCATGTGAAATATGCACAGTCCTGGCCCTGGCCACGCCTCCTGTATCCAAATGTGTTCAAAGTAAGCTCGTTGGGACTCACAGGAAAATGGAAACACTTGTGTGGCAGAAAAAAATCATTTTCTATGGATCGAAATAATTAAATCAACAATGCTCTATATCATTCAAAGATATTAATTTATAAAAGCAGAGAATATATATCCAGAAAATGGTGGCCAGCATCAAAGCCATCACTAGTGTTATAGGTCAATTTATCAGATATCAGAGAGCTTCCTGTATATAAGTTCAGTGTAAACTCCCATTCTGGTAAATAATTGAAGGATGAGCAACCTGGCTCTGGAAAGCCCCTACTACAGTGCAACTGTCTTGTTTTCCAAGATTCTGTTAAGCAACCCCACCCCTTTACTAAGACCTGGCAAAGACAGAGTTCACTGGTGAGAAATCGATTACTCAGTGTCTTGCGATATCTCAGATGTCTAACTATGATTGGTCATTTTAAAGGGACAAAGAACCTTGAGGTGGTCGGTTCCCACCAAAGCTGGCGTTTGTGTATTACAATGTAATTGGCTACCATGGAATGCTATGAATTGTAATTGGTTAACTAAATAATGACATATTTTGTCCATATAATCTCACTGCCTCCTTTGTTCTAGGCCATTCTATGCTCCTTAACACCAGGGAGATCAGGTTTGGCCCAGCCATAAATAAAATCTTGCCTCGCTTTTATTCAGCGTTGGTGGTCTTCTCGACATCACCCTGCAACAACTAGGTAATGCTAATTAGGTGGCATGTTAATCTCCATGATCACATTCTCATTACTCCAGACAAGCTTGGAAATGCAAAACGTTATATTGGAGGCTTGTCATTCAGTCTTTTAAGGCCGCTTAAACCCAAGGTTGAGTTTGAAGCTGGGGCTGGATCTTAGATTTTGACCAAAACTATCAAGGCTAATATGTGGTGCTCTCCTGATAATATATTCAGCTTCCCTGATATCAGGGCTAGTGATACTCTAGTGAAACAGACAGCCCAGACCCTTGCTCTCATTGACGATATGGTAAACAAACTACAAGTGAATCAAGCAATATTAATTAATTAATAATTAGTAATAAATAAATATAGATCATGAGAAGGGGTTAAAATGAAATGCAGAGTAGAGAGTATTTGTGGTTGAGAGCATATTTCAGGTTGGGTGGCATATGGAAAGACCTCTCTAAGAAAGAAAAGGCCCAAAGGAAGGGACAGAATCCCAAGTAGAAGACACTGATATCAACCAGACCATGAATTTTGTAAAGGATGACTTGTGTCCTTGATTAAAAATCTGCATGCAGGAAACAACTTAAAATCTGCATGCAGGAAACAAGGAGGATGCTTTTATCCAGTTACCAGCTGAGGAAATTCACTTCCATTTGGGGGGGCATGTCTGTTTCATAAGTTCTCTTGTGCACAGGATCCTATGTCCCCTCTCATCCACCTTTCTACAAGTTGTTCTGAAACAAGTAGGGAAGGGAGCCCTCCTACTCCCAAGTCAATTAGCTCCTAATACAGATTGACACACATGTTTACATTCTGCAAACAACAACGGTGACAGTAAACAAGTTCAAATATAAATTTTTATGAGACTCAAATACACATGATGCACATGGCAGAGAAGCCACCATAAATACATACTATGTCTGAAAGGAGGTGCAGACAAACATTGGAAAAGTACACGTCATGTTATGAACTCCATGGTTTCTAACTTTTAGAATGCCTGAGACGCAGTACTGTATTTATTGTGAAGGCGGAACTAAAATTCTTTTCCTCATCAACATGGTTACCAGTGATATAAAAATCCATAAACTTACTTATGTTTTTACTGGGCTTTCAGCATACATTCTGGGAACTATATGAAAATTACATGGGGGACAAGGCGTGAGAAGGTGAAGGGGACGAATCAAACCACACCTGTAAATAGAGGATCTTTGTCTTCCACAGTTAGCACTAGCCTACCATTTTCTCAATTTTTTCCCTGGATTCCTATTGGTATTTTTCCTGAGCTCCATGCAATTTTCAAAGACTTTCTTGTGGTTTTTCATTTAGTTTTAAAGTCTTCTACCTTCTAGAATAAACCTGCCATAGAGTGCCTGAAACTCAAGGTTCCCTACCAGACTTTTTGTGCTTTGCTTTCAATGGCTTGATGCTAAAATGTGCAAAAACATACATCTCATCTTGTCTCAGTGAAGTTTTGTTGTGTTGCCCGCAGGGTTCTGGTACACTGTGAAAACCCATCTTGCGATAGCATACAAGTGTCCAGGAGAATGATCAAGAGAATTTCACCATATGAAAGTTGGGGTAGACATTCAAAAATGTAGGGAATAACATCAATAGAGGCCTTGAAACAAGACAGAATTTAGCATCTTCAACAAACAAACAAACAAACAAAAAGCCACTAGTGTGCCTGGAGCCAATCAGGGAGATAGAGGGTTGTGAGATAAGGTCCTATCTCGTGATTCAGGCTCCATGACACACAGGGCAATAAAAAGGGCAATGGAAAAGCATTTCCCAAAAAAATATTTCCAAAAGTCTTTACAGTTTGTGGACTAGACTGAAGGCAGAGCAGAAAAGAAAGGCGACCAGAAGATTGGTTGGTTTGTCTGTCTGTCAAATCCCCCAACACATACACACAGACACAAACATAGAGTGATTAGAGGAGCAAAAGAAACAAAACAAGCAAACAAAGGGACTACAACAGCAAAATCCTAAGTGACAGAGGTAAGCTATGTGACAAGATATGCGAAAAAAAGAGCAGCACAAATGCCAGAGGATGAGCAGATGAGCCACAGACTTGTCCAGACTCACCACCATCTTCATCAATTCCTCCTCGTTTCCTTCCGTGGTTTGCCTCAAGAGAGAGCACGGCCAGGCTGAACATTTATTTACTAGGGGACTTACAGAGCCCGCGACATACAGGGAGTGTGTGACTGGCAGAAAACCTCTCTGCCGGACGGTCAGAATATGTCTGAACATCCATCCAGACACCAACCTGAGTGGACTCACCGCCAAAGGAGCTCAGAAGGGTCAGCCCGGGATCACTTCGTCACTAGCCAGAGAAGAATCTGGAATCAGCCCTTTCATAGACCCTTCAGTTCCAGCTGCTAGATTTGAAAGCTGCTGTCTCCATAGCTTGGTAGAACCAGTGGAGTCCGGGCACAGGGTCATTTCAAGGGGAGGTATGTTGCCACAGAAGGGAGCATGCCCCCAGGAATGTGACAAACGAGGAGGGAAACTTACTTTTCTTTCCATATTTCCTTGTTTCATGGTAAGCTCCCTATAAGCACTTGTGATGTGTTTTTCTGATCAATGCATTTCTAAGCAAATACTCAGAAAGCCATGACACCAAGGAAAAATTAACAGTGGAATTTCTGGTATCTATGGAGATATTATTTTTTAAATTATGTATCATCTTTAAAAATTATATAATCGACTAAATACAGACCCTTCTGGGGGGGGCCCCCTGGGGGGTTCAGTCAGTTAAACATCTGACTTCGGCTCAGGTCATGATCTCAGGGTTTGTGAGCTCGAACCCTGCTTTAGGTGAGGCCTGTTTCTCTCTCTTCCCTCACCCTTGCCGCTTACTCATCTGCCCTCTCTCTTTCAAAAAATAAAACAAAACAAAAACACATACAAAAATAGTAAGTAATTAATAACCATTCTGGAATAGAAGTTACCTTGCTATAAATGCTAAAATGAGGGGAAAACAGGATTGTAGCATCTGGAACTTTCCAGGAAAAGTTTTGTATAGTCTACAACAGACTAGAAAGCATAGTGTAGTAGTTAGGAGTGCAGACCCTGGGTATAGATGGCCTGCTATGAGTTCTGAGTCTGCTGTGTGTCACTGTGGACTAAATCTCTTGGATTATCAGTTTTGTCACCAGTAGAGTCAGAACAATCACAGATATAAGTCCTAGTCATTGATGAGGATTAAGTAATACCACATTTCTAAGGGACTTAGAATGGTGATGTACATATATACAGGTGGTGGTCAGAATACCAACCACACGATGTTGTGCCCGACCAGCATGAGTTTCTGCATGTTGGCAAAGGGTATCATTTTTTTATCTTAGTATCAAACCAATGATCTTGAATATTTCATATAAGCCATAATTTTCTTATAGAAACTACTAAAAACCATAAATGAATTTTGTTCATATACTACTAAATGTCCAAAAAGCAGTGGAATAAGAAGCAGGAGACAGGAGGTTTGTAGAAGCGTGGTCTGATCACCTGTGCTCTCGTGAGCAAAACTTCAGATGACTTACCTATAAAATAGAAGCAATGATAATGTGGACTGCCAGCTCCCATTCGCCTGCCAGAATAATTAGGTCATCAAGTAAAACTGGGATTATCATCTACTGCAGTAAATGGCAGCACCACCTGGACAGAGTTTGAGAGGCTGGGGCTCAGGGCATCTGGCTGGCTCAGTAGGGAGAACATGAGACCCTTGATTATAGGTCTGTGAATTCACACCCCTGCATTGGACCTAGGTCAAGCTCACTTAATAAAATTTTTTAAAGATAAAGAAAAAAAAAGATGAGGGTCAGGAATCTATGGCTTTGAGGATTGGCCTCAAAGTACTTTGATTATGTATTTATTTTTGACATCATCATTTTTTAATTTATCTATTATTATTATTATTACTATTATTTAATTTTATTTAAATCCAAGTTAGTTATATATAGTATAATAAGGGTTTCAGGAGTAGAATTTAGTGATTGATCACTTACATACAACACCCAGTGCTCATCCCAACAAGTGCCCTCCTTAATGCCCCTCGCCCATCTAGCCCATCCCCCACTCCACCCTCCCATCAACCCCCAGTTTGTTCTCTGTATTTAAGAGTCCCTCATGGTTTGCCTCCCTCTTTGTTTTCATCTTATTTTCCCCCTCTCTTCCTCTATGTTCATCAAGTACTTTAAATGGGCCTTTCAATGGGTGTCAGGAAGTTTGGTGAACATTCATAGCATCATAGTTGAGGACTGGTTGACACACTGGAGGGAGGATCTTGAAAGGAGACTTAACAAAGAGCCACTTGATGGACCAGTGATTTGACCATTAGAATCATCTCTTGTCCCCACAAGGAGGCTCCCTGCCCAGATGAACAATGCCTGTCCGAGAAAAAGGCTGTGGAATTACTCTGTAATTTGGATAGAGTGACTTTCAGCAAAAGTCATTGATTGCATCACTAATGGCATGTGCTAGTTTATAGTTCTATCTTCCCCCCGAGAATTTCCTGAAACAAAGAACAGAGTAACACTGGTTGAAGACATCCCAGTTAGCCTCCTGGGTTAGCCGCGTGTGGATGCAGACACTGTCGATGATGATTCTTTTTTCAAACAGGAAAATAACTCGACAAGGCAGAACTGCATATTACTGTGCACTAGTGGGACTCTGGAAATCACCTCATTCACATCAATCTCCTCAAGTCCCACTGATAGATGAAGACGATGACACTCAGAGAAAAACAAATGACTTCCCCACACTTTGCCTCTGAGGTGACACAGTTATGTCGCCCCTACATCAGGACTCCCCTGGTGGGTCCCTGACCTCATTATCTAGTCATCTATCCCCAGCCTCCATCCAGAGACAAGCTGCCAAATATTTATCTGGTGGAGAGCTAACCAAAAGGAAATAAAAATGCACAGTTGTGTGCATGCAGGGCCACATGCACACACACACACACACACACACACACACACACACACACACACACACCTATTAGCACACTGGTTCAAAAACATCCCAGCAGCCAAACAGAAATTCAGATGAACAGCATTTGCATTCAAATTAAAGGAACAGGGTGCTATTCTCCGCTTCCACCCTTCCCTTGCCAACTACATAGCTCATCAGTCCGTGAACATGCTGCATATTAAGGACTTTCTTTTCGCCAAAAATTGTCTGCCAGGAAAACAAAGCAATTTGCACTTTGGTGGATTGTTTTACAAAGTTATTAGGGCAACTGCAAATTCAAGCCACAAAATTATGCATAATAACCTAATAGCTAAATTCCCATCTTGATGATAATTAAACTGATTATAAATAAGCATCTGCTCTTAAGTGCATATTTAAGGAAAGCCCAGCTTTTCTTACATAATTCTGTTACTTAATCGGACCAGAAATGCACTAGGCTCTAACTAGTTCTTCCTTAGACTTTTACTGCAGGATCTAACTGTGGTTAAACTTTGTTGATCTGAAGTGCTGTGATTTTGTTTTTGTTTTTGTTTTGCATTTCGAAGCTTACTATGGCTGGTCAGGAAGTAGAGGGCAGGAACCAGGCTATTTACTTCTCTAGGGAGGCCACATAGCTAGTGGTTGGATGTGGGGCTCTAGCATCAGTCAGGCGAGGCACAAATTCTAGTTTTTGTTGTTGTTTTTAATGATGAGCCACGTGACCATGGAAAACTCACTACCTCTGCTTCTTAGTTTTCTCATTTGTGAAATGAGGCTTCTGTTGAAATTTTATATGAGGTAATATACAAGTACCTAAGTGCTGAATAAATACAAATCTTTATGCTAATGAATATCAAAAGCCATTGTAGCAAAATACCAACAACTCCATGGAGAGCAGAATTTCCCAGTTATACAGAATTTTGTACCACAGTTCTGGGTCTCTTGTTGAAATCTCTACAACCGTTTCCCACAACAGCCTGAAGCTGCTTCCTACTCTCCGGGTATAATTAACGCTCTTCCTGTAGGTGGTTATGGAATGAAGGGACTATCTTGGATGTTGATTGCTACACGTGCCTTCTTCACTGTCTGCCTTACCGTGGCGGTCATCGCCGTGGGAGCCCACGGTCCTGACGTCTTCTGCTTCTGCAGGGGCAGCTCCCAGTGCCGGTGTCCTGGTGAACCTGTGGGGCAGGCTGGGGCTCCTGGCGTCATCTAAGGCCTTCTGAACTCTGCATTACGACGTGATGTATATTGATTACATCTTTCATAGGATTTCAACATAATATAAACTATAAAAGCATATGGGAATAATATGCTGTAAGAGTATTTTTTAATAAAAACAAGCCACTTTGATTTCTTTACTGCACAGTTTAGCCAGTGCATGTGTACACACTATATTATGCACGTACACTTTCTCAGATACAATATTTCATCTCAAGATATAGGAGAGATTAAGACCTCTCCATTAGAATTATTTTTTAAGGCAGAAAAGACTATAACACCCTTAAGAAATGATCTAACCTTATCATAATCTCAGATTTCCCCACTTTCCCTCAACTTTCCTGCTTGGACCTGATGAGGGAGCATAAGGCAAAATGACAGGGGGCAAACACCCTCCCCTCTCCAAGGAGGGATTTGTGTGATGTTCCTCCTGCACTTCTGGCTGCCCAGGAACAAAAGAAAGGGAAAAACAAATGCCTAACTGATAGACATCATAGTCTTGCAGGACCTGAGTCTCCATCCCCCTCCAGAGTGATGTGGGAAACTAAGGCAGGAGGAAATGGCAGACAGAAATCTCCTAACCTGCAGCCCATTGACAAACACTTGAGGCAGACCTAGTAAAACCTTTCTCCAGGAACTCCCTACGGTCTCAGTGCTAATGCTTTGCTAGAGGGCAAACAACCCCAGCTTGACAAGAGCCAGGCCTCTGGTATCCTGTGAGTACTCTTTAGCATATGAACATCTCACTGGACTTTACCTGGACTTGACCTCACCCAGCCCCGTGGTATAAAACCAGCTCTTCCTGCCCACGTCCTGTCCCTGTGCTTCAATAAAACCACCTCTTTGCACCACAGACATCTTCAAGAATTCTTTCTTGACCATCAGCTCTGGACACCATGAACCCCACTGTCACCCCCAAAACCTCATCAGGACTATAGTAATAGCTTAAAATACCTGTTAGCACAGTTAGACCACGCATTTTAGAAAGGCCAATGTTAAAAGCAAATAGAATAATTGTCATCTCTGCAGTAAAATTACAAAAGTCATCGAGTCTGAGTCTGACACTGTGCCTGAAATCCCAACCCAGAGCTTCATTCTTTGAATTTCTAGCTCAAACTATTAAAAAAAAAAAAAAAAAAAAACTTTAGACCTCCTTAACCGGTAGCATGTGGTAATCATTCTCAGTTGTGATGTTCTTAGTAGGGACAAGTGTAAAACGGTATTCTACAACCACTAGAGCAAGTGGACAGACAATAGTGTGTAAGAGGACAGTTAAAAGGCAACTGCTTGCTAAAGTCAAAGTCTGGAATATGGGGATTTATCTGGGGGTGGAGGTAGGGGGTCCAGAATGGCACCTGCCTGGGATCTAGAATGTGTATGTGAAGCAACCTCCAGAAATGACCAGACGAGGGGTGCCTGGTGACGCAATCAGTTAAACATCCAACTCTTGATTTCGGCCCAGTCATGATCTCATGGTTCACGTGTTTGAGCCCTGCATCAGGCTCGGTGCTGACAGTACAGAGCCTGCTTGGGATTCTCTTTCTCCATCTCTTTCTCTCTTTCCCTTGGCCCCTCCTTTGCACACATATTCTCCCTCTCTCTCAATAAATGCATAAACAAATATTTTAAAAAAAAAGAAAGAAATGACCGGACTATTTAAAGGATAAAGAAAGCAGTGGTCATGGACCTACCTTGCTATCTGGCCCTCCTGTATAGTGAGTGTAATCTGTGTAGTTCAGAGGGGGAAGAAAAAGCACCCCATCCTTCTGGTAGTTTTATAATTATGAGTAGACTCCGATAGCCAGGAAGCACTAGTGTAAAGAGGGCCTCAGTTTTATTATAAGGATGATATTTTACAGCTATATATACTCTATAAAGCACAAATTTAAATAGCCACATTATGTTTTCCTTAAGAAATGTCTCAATTATCTCTTGAAATATTTAAGATTTAGAGGATTCCAATAAATCTCAGTCTTCAGAACCCAGGAAGACTTATATTTATGGAAGATTTCAGAAAGCTGTGGCTCATTAGGGCTTCACATCCTTGAGCTGCATTTTAGAAGGAAAATACATTTTCTTGATATGAAGTGTTTCAAGGTCTCTGCTTTGTCTCTCAGGCTCTGGAAAGCCCTGGCAGGTTCACTGTAGATGGATACTGTAGTCTAATTATCTTCCTCTCCTTTCCATATCCTTAGTGTCATTCCACTCACACTAGTAATGCAGGACTTGCATTCTAGAGGTCTTATTTGAGACAGAATAAGAGAATATAACTCAAGAGAAATACTGCAGCAGGCCTTAAAGACCAAAAAAGAAAGTACATTCTGTACAAACACCAAATCAGTGGTGATTTTTCATATGCATGCGTAGTTAAAGAAATATGAATACTACACTTGTCTCATTTACATAAAAGGAGAAAGCAGGTTTAAAATAAAGAAACAATTCTCATTAACTCATATGAAGCTTAGTTTGAGTTTTAGAACTACAACCCTGACTAAATGAAAATGCTAAAAGGTCACTACAACCAAAACAGGTGGGATTAAAAATAGTTTATCGAATGACATTTCTTCATCATGGGAAAATAAAACAAAATAAGACTCACAGATACAGAACATGGAGCTGGTGGGGAAAGGCACCAACGAAAGGGGTCAAGGGGGCACGAACCTTCGATACACATCACATCACATCTCAGTGACTTCTCTAGTAGAGTCAGTAATAGCATAGTGCATAATTGAAAGTTGCCAAAAATGTCTTAAAAGTTCTCATCAGAAGAAACAATTTTTTTGCAATTTTGTATGATGACAGATAATAACTAAACTTATTATAGCGATCACTTTGCAGTGTATACAAATATCCAATCATTATGTTCTGCACCTGGAGCTAATACCATGTGGTATGTCAATTATACCTCAATAAAAAAAAAAAGAAATGCCTTCAATACTCTTGTTTTTAGTAGAAAGCTTTGCCATTTCCATCATTTCCAAGTGAATCCCCAAAAGATAATCATTCATTATCCTTTGATAAGACCACAGATTCTTTTAATCTGGTTCATTTATTCAAAGATATTAAACTCTATTCCTTGATGGGCCAAGTAAGCATTTCTGGGGTATTTTGCATTCTAACTGGAGATAGACTTAACTGAAAAAGAGGGAACTGGCTAGATTTTAACTGAAAATGAGTATTGCTTCATCTCTCAAGAGCCATTTATTTTAACCGGTGAATATGAAACGTTTATCTTGAAAAGTTCCAGCTGAATCGGCTAATCTCTGCTCTGGGGAAAGATTTGTTTTCAGGATAGATGGGAAATTACCCCAGAGGAAGAGTATGTCTTTCATTTTATTTTCTACCCCAAAGCCAAAATCCTGCCTCAAACAATCACCATAGTTAAAAACCACAGTGGTCACCATGGTTTTCCCATTTAAAACTTACTGGCATTTCAAAGTTTTCATTTCTTCTTCCAGCCTCTTGATCCACCATTTTGAATAGAAATGTGGATTCGATTTAGAGATAATTGTGTCATTTTGCAGAAAACCAGAGCAATCATTTAAAACACATTCTCACTTTCCCAAGTTTAGAGCACTTCAATAGCTCCCCAGAGTTCTAAGAATAAAATCCGAATTCCTCCTTACCACAGGGGAAAGGCTCTATGTGACCTCATCCCCTCTCATTCCACCGTCACCTCCTTCATGGACTCCAGCCACACTACCTGCTTTTGTCCTTCAAACGTGGCAGACTCATTCCTTCCTTGGAGCCTTCACACTCCCCGTTCCTCTACAAACATTCTGTGGCTGGCACTTCTCACTTGGGTGGTCTTGGTTCAAATGTTACACCCTTCAGAAAGGCCTGCCCTGGGTATTTTCTACTACTTCTAAAGTACTCACCTCCCCCTAGTTACTCTGTGATTTTTTTTCCCCCTTTATGTAACTAATTAGAACTTCGATTTTGCTTATTTGTTTATTTTGTCCTGTCCATTCGTCTTTCTCAACATGAACATAATTTCCATGGGAGCAAGGCTAAGATCTGGTACTTTATTGTTGCCAGGATACTAAATGTCCTCAAATCGTTGTTGAATGAATGATGGAGAGTGTGAATGAAGAGATAAAAGAAATGTCCTAGACGGGGATGCAATCCAAAAGCCAAGCCCTACAAGCTGTATCTGTACAAACCAAACATCGGAGACAAAACACTGCCTCAAATAGCTGTTTAGATTAAATAACATGAGGGACATAAAATCCTCAGCACTGCGTGTGGCATATGTTACTCATCTGAAAGCTAATAAGCACAACTATGATTATGATAAGAATATAGTTATTAGCTGACCTCATGTGGATCCAGACAAATGAAATGTCATCTAAATTGTAAAGAAATCTAAATATCCTTCCTGCTAAAGAACAAATACTGAAGAAATTCAATACTGCAAAGGCAAGATCATGACCACCGATTCTAAAATCCCTGCTGGAACTCGAGATGAAAATAAGTTCAGCCAAACTAACTTGCAATTTTTCCTCAGGTAATCCAAACTATGGATTGTGCTTACTAAGTTCTCAAGCACAAAGCTAGTGTTGCAAAATTACTTCCGTATTGTCTTGAACTGTCTTCCCCTCTCTCGCCTCTCCTCCCCCACCCCCTCTCTCGTTCTCTTTTTCTCTGTCTTTGCTCCACTTGCCAAATTCTGCTGTTTTCTGCTTGGTTCTTGCACTTTTAACATTTAAATGTGTGTTGTTGTTAACAAACCCTTGAAATGTAGTAGTGGTAACTATGGAGGAGGTGGGCTCATGTGGTCATCCTGTATGACCTGCATTCAGGTGACCTGAAATAAGGCTTTCAGATGGCCGCTGATCCGGACAGTGTTCCATCTGTAAACCAATCTTTTGCAAAGAAACTCAATTTTAAGACACCATAAACAGAAAGTAATGGGATAACTCTTCTTTCTCAAGTAGAGGTCTGAATACGCACACAGACGTGCTCACACATACACACCAATGCACACACATGTGCACACACACATACCTGCAGATGTAAAATAATAATCACCTCCTCGCTCAAGGTCTATTCCTCTTCTCATATCACTGCCACTAAAATTATTAATCTAAATTAAGAGAAGCAATATATCAAAGCCTAGCACAACCCGTCTTCTTCAAGGCAAGATGATCTTGTTTTTCTTTACAGTTCTTAGCTTTTCAGGCTAACTGCACATTGTAGACTGTGATAGCAAGCTGGACTGTAAATAACTCACTTCCCTCTAGCTCTCCGCCTTGTATTACCTGTCCTGTGAATTACTGGCAAAGCAAAGATTCAGAAAGAAAATGAGTTTATGTATTTGAGGAGAAAAGTTAACCATGGCCCACTGTTAGTTCTTTAAGGGCTGATTATTAATTTGGAATGATCATAGCCTTAGTTTCTCTGTACTGATCCTAGAATTTGGACCATTCATATGTGGACACTGTGAACGTGTGAAAGTGGTCACATAGCAAATTTAAAAATTATGTTTAAAAATGTTAAGGGGAATGAGATACAAATGAGAATTTACTAAGTGGTACAGAGTCTTGAACGATAATGGACACTGTCACTCAATCATGAGTTCTGTGGTCTGATCGGATAGACAGCTCGGTGCTGCTGGTGGACTGACTCAGGTCTCTGGCTCTGTGGTTACAGAGCATTCTCCTCAGCTGTCTCTGTGTCACATCACCCTGACCTCCTCTTACAATAAAAATCATGACCCAGATGATATGCAAACTAGCCATCCATCTGAAGTTCCAGAAATTAAACCTAAACCTAACTGCAAACATTTCAAAGTCATTTTTGCCTTATATACAGTAACATTCACAGGTTCCAGCAGTGACGTGGTGTGTATTTGGTGGTGGGAAGAAGAGCAGCGTTATTCAGCCTGCCACATTTCCCTACCAAAGAAATGTGAGTTCAAACTGTAAAGAGGAGGCCCTTTGCCAGACAAATAAAACCTTCACAATTAATCAAATAAATCTGTCATGGCAGAGTGGCCGGTGATGAGTCCTGCCTCACAGCAACACCTGAAAATATAATAAACCTAATGCAGTTGTAAGTTCTTCTCACAAGCCTGTTATAATCCCTAGCCCTCTGATTTATCACACATTATAAAATGCCACTTTTATCATAAATGAGTGTCTGACATGCCTTATGATTTACTTTTGCAATTACAAGGTTTTCCTTACCCCTTGAGAAGAACCATGTACTATAATAGCTTCATTTATACCTATATCATTCTTATACTTAGTATTTCCAGAGCCAGTTTCAAGGATCTAAGAAAATATAATTCCTTCTATGCATGTGGTAAAGCAGAATTTGGGAAATAGACCCACTTGACATGTATTTTGGTAGACATCATGATCCTATCTGTAACTTGGAGCATTCTTTGAGAGACAGAAAAACAACCAGAGAATTGAACACAGATGTCCGTGTAGTAGACAAACGTAAGCTATGTGATGGACAATGGTGTTTCCCTCTTCTCTTGACATTACGGAAATAAATTTTTTTATTTAAAAATTTTTTAATGTTTGTTTATTTTTGAGAGGGAGAGAAAGACAGAGTGACAGACAGAGAGACACAGCATGAGCAAGGGAGGGGCAGAGAGAGAGACAGACAGACAGGCAGACCTGAAGCAGGCTCTAGGCTCTGACTGTCAGCACAGAGCCCCACATGGTGCTCAGACTCACAAACTGTGAGATCATGACCTGAGCTGAAGTCAGTGGCTCAAGTGACTGAGCCACCCAGGCACCCCACAGAAATAAATTTTTTAAAAACATTGCACAGCAGGGGCCCCTGGGTGGCTTGTCGGCTAAGCCTCCGACTTCGGCTCAGGTCAGATCTCACATTCGTGGGTTCGAACCCCGCGTCAGGCTCTGTGCTGACAGCCAGCTCAGAGCCTGGAGCCTGCTTCCAGTTCTGTGTCTCCTTCTCTCTCTGCCCCTCCCCCTCTCATGCTCTGTCTCTCTCTGTATCAAAAATAAATAAAAACATTAAAAAAAACAAAAACAAAACCAAAAAAAAAACATTGCACAGCAATGATTTAACAATAGTATGCTGTGAATTAAATAGCTTAGACAAAATAGACAAATTACTCAGAAGACACAAATTACCAAAACTGACTCAAAAAGGGGGGGGATATGAATAGACCCACAGTAAATAAAAAATTGAGTAAGAGATTTTTTTTTTAAACTTTCTATAGAGAGGAGCCCAGATGGCTTCACAGATGACTTCTACTAAATGTTTAAAGTAGAATCAATACCAACTCTTTAAACTGTACCACAACATATAAGTGGATAGGGTCCTTCTCAGCCCTGATACCAAATCCAGACAAAGACATCACAAAAAAAGAAAACTACAGACCAATATCTCTATGGATATAGGTATAGAAAGTTCTGAACAAAATAGTATCAAACCAAATCTGGTAACGTGTGAAAAAAATATTACATACAACAAACAAGTGGAACTTATCCCAATATTGTAAGATCAATTAAACATAGAAAAATCCACTAATGTAATAACACCGTATTAATAGAACAAAGCACAAAAAATATATGATCATTTCATTAGATGCAAAAAGAGCATTTGGCAAAATCCAACAGTTCTTTAAGATAAAAACAATCAACAAACTAGTAACGGAAGGGAATAGCCTCAACTTGATAAAGGGAATCTATGAAAATACCATTATAATGGTGAAAGACAGACTGCTTTCCCCCAATGTCAGAAACAAGGGAAGAAGGCCCATTTTTGTCAGTACATTCAGCATTGTATGTGAGATTATAGCCAGGCCAGGCCAATTAGGGGAAAGCAAAGAAAGGAGGGAGAGAGAGAAGGGGAGGGGAGGGGAGGGAAGGGAGAAGTAAAGGAGGTAGGAAGGAAAGAAGTGGGAGGAACGGAAGGAAAGGAAGAAGGAAGGGAAGGCAGGCATTATGATTGAAAATTAAGAAGTAAAGTTATATTTATAGATGACATGATCTTATGTATAGAAAATCCCTTGGGGGCATCTGGTTGGCTCAGTCAGTTAAGCATTCAACTCTTGATTTCAGCGCAGGTCACCATCATGAGGCCCAAGTCCAAGCCCCACATTGGACTCGGCATTGGGAGTGGAGACTGCTTGGGATTCTCTCTCTCCCTCTCTCTCAGCCCCTCCCCAGTTCACATGTGTTCTCTCTCTCTCTATGGCTGTCTCTCTCAAAATAAATAAATAAACATTAAAAAAAAAGAAAATACTTAGGAATACACAAGTAACTACTAGAACTAATAACAATAAGCAACTATCAAAAGGTCTCAATATTCAACATCAATGTTCAAAATAATTATTACTTTTATACTATCAAAGAGCAATATAAAATGAAATTAAGAAAACTATTCCATTTACAATAGCATCAAGAATAATAATATACCTAGGAATAATTTAACAAAAGTGCAAACTTATCCTGTGAAAACTCTAAAACATTGTTTAAACAATATCTAAACTGACCTGCAATTTCAATGTAATTCTTATGAAAATCCCAGTTTCTTTTTTTTATTGCAGAAATTGAAAAATTAATCAAAAAGTTCATATGGAAATGCAAGCCACCCAAAGCTGCCAAAACAATGTTGATAAAATGAACAAAGTTGAAGGACACACAAGCAATTTCAAATCTTACTCAAATGCTAGACTGTGAAGACAAAAGTAGTACTACTGTAAGGAAAGACATACAGATCAATGGAATTGAATTAGGAGTTCAGAAGTAAACACTCCCATTTATGGCCAATTGATTTTCAACAAGGGTTAAATCTTTCAACAATACAATTCAACAAGAAAGGAAGAGTCTTTTCAAAAAGTAGTGCTGTGGGGCACCTGGGTGGCTCAGTAGGTTGAGCCTCCAACTTCAGCTCAGGTCAGATCTCACATTCGTGGGTTCGGGCCCACGTCTGGCTCTGTGCTGACAACTAGCTCAAGTGCCTGGAGCCTGCTTCCGGTTCTGTGTCTCCTTCTCTCTCTGCCCCTCCCCCTCTCATGCTCTTTCTCTCTCTGTATCAAAAATAAATAAAACATTAAAAAAATAAAAAAAAAAAGTAGTGCTGTGACAGACAACTGAATATCCACATGCCAAAGAATGAAGCTGGACTCCTCCCTCACATCACACATAAAAATTAACTCAAAATGGATCAAAGACCTAGAAATGACTTTTCCTAAATGGAAAAGTTAATACAATAAAACATCAGAAACAATAGGAGTCAATCTTCATGACCTTGGACCTTCATGACCATGACCTTCAGGCTTTGGTTTCTTAAATATGATGTCAAAAACATAAGCAACAAAACAAAAAATAAACAAATTGACTTCATCAAAATTTAAAACTTTTATGCTTTATAGAACAACATAAAGTGAAAGACAACCCAGTAAATGGGAGGAAATATTTGTAAACTAGATGCCTGTTAAGGGACTTGTATAGATTATGTAAAGAACTCTTACAACTCATAACAAAAAGATAAATAATCCAGTTTAAAAATGGGCAAAGGATCTGAAAGACATTTCTCTCAAGAAGATATATAAATGGCCTAAAAGCACATGAAAATACATGAACATCATTAGCCACTGGGGAAATAGAAATCAAACCCACAATGAGATAGCTCGTTAGTCTAGGGTTTGGAGTTGCTGGTCTGGAATCCCCCATTTCCCAGCATCAGCCAAATTTATCTGTCTTGGGATGACTATAATGCCATCTTCCTAAGTGGCCAGTACTATTTATACATAACTGGAAAATGCTTTTTCTTAATGCGTCTCTAAGTACTTCAAATGCATGAGTACTTGTACAAAGAGTACAAGTACTGTTGGTTTGTCCTCTTTGAGTATGCTTTTATTCCACAAACTGCTAGAAACTAAATTCTACTTCTCACACTTTTTTTTAAGTATAAGTTAGCAGGCTCTCTTTTAACCTGAATGTCTGAAATGGCAGGAAACACGCCATTCCACTGAGCGCTAATTTGCCAAAACCCAATTGCCAATTTCTCCCCACTCTGGTCTTTCCTTATGCAGAATAGTCCCATCTCCCTGCTCTAGCCTCACCTGCTTTAGGTGAAGGGAAATCATGGAAAAACAAGTAGAACTATTCTAAAGAAGCGTGATCAACTTCAGTCCATGCATTAAGAAGCATGCACACTTGGCTTAATTGATTATTCAGGAAACTGTTAAGACAGTGAGCCGGATTTTGCGGATTCAATTTTAGCAAATGGACCTAGACACACAAAGTGTGATGGGGAGAATAGCGGAGGAACACCAGGATTTGGGTGGGGGGCCACCAGTTGGTGCACTGGACAGAAATGTTCCAGGGGACACAGTGGAGAAAAGGTTGTGGACTTTCCTTCCATGTTAGAAGTATAGGCCAAGGACTTAGCGGACTTCCTTTCCACAGTGCTGCGGGTGGGGGAGCAAGAGCCATCCAGGGTGGAAACTGAGTCAGCACCTCTCTTACATAGCCAGGGACCACACATTGCAGGAAAGACTAAATTGATTGTTAAGAACTGCAAAGGGGTTGAGGTTTTATTCTTCTTGCAAGTTAGAAAACTGAATCTTTCATAGTAGGCTATAGGCAAGTCTTCCTGAGCTGCCCTGGAAAGAAACATTACTTCAATATCGGGCAGTAAATAAATACATCCTCTGATCCCAAGGAAGACACTATGTCTATTATCCAAGGCTCTTCCCTAGACAAATGTCTTGGCTCATAGTCCCTGCAGAAATGTAAAAGATTCGTCATGGAGAATTATTTCCCAACAAATAGGATTCCAGGTTAATATTTATCCAGCACTCTGGCTCATGGACCAAATGATTTCTTCCTCAATATCAGTGGGAATCAGATAAAAACTCTGAGGTCCTCCTTTGTTTGGAGGAAGAAAACCCTAAGAGTAAGAGACAGAGGCCCAACTTAATTGCTAACTCCTAGCTTCGGAGTCTGCTCCTAACCATTCCTGATTCTCTGTTTTCTCTACTCTCCTGACTTCACACCTGACTTCCATTCCATTTTATAATGTGATAAATTTCATGATTAAACAAAAATGAAATTCAATTATAGTATTATATTATCAACCTGAATCTTTGGTTTACCCTGGCTCACCACAGCTACTCTGTACTGAATGCCTTGTACAAAGTACACTGATAATTCAGCTACTGTCCATAAATACTTGCTCCAGAAGACAATTTTTCAAGGTTCCTCATTCATAAAATAAGAAGGAAATAAAGAAGGTTCTCTATGTTCTTAACCACGATTACAAGCCCATAGTTGGGGTGGTGGTGTTATTCTCTGAAAATATTATTTTCAATTCCCTCATTTTGACAGGAAAGAACATGTATCGAATGTTTGTCAAAGGACCATAACTTTTCTCACAAGTCATTCAAAAACACACTTCTGTATAATCTTGGCTTTTGGAGAAATGTTCCATGAGTATGCCCCTGCATTAGCCCCTCTTAGTGGTTGGCTGACAGACAGTGGGACCAAATCTGTTCAATTTTTCTTATTCAGCATTTAAGACTCCAAGCATCAGTACTGACCTCAAACATGGCCCCATGTGATCAGCCAGCCAGCTGATGATATCCCATAAACCATGTGCTTTATAAAAGTTAAGGGGCTTTCTTCCTTTCTGTCAGAACTCTTCTACTTGTCTGAAAACCTTTTGCCCACATAGGAAGAAGGTTAGTGCCAGTTGTAACCATGGAATAGACCAGAGGCTGACCACTAAATGGCAAAGAATCCTCCCCCACATACAGGAAAGTAGCATGACCAGTCATAGCTCAGGCAACTAGCTTGCAGTCCACTTTCCACTGCTCAGACTACAACTTCTGCCTAATTACTTTGTCCTCATTTCTAGACCACAAAGAGATTGCCACTATTCTCCAATTGGCCACACATTTGGTTAATGTGTTCACTATGAATTCCTTTGGATGGCCCTCAAATCCTGGTAATTGGTGGTGAGGCTTTCATACTCCCTCTTTCAAAAAGCCATGCTCCTGTCATGAAAATTATGGCAAAAACTGTTGAAAACTTTGAAGAATCTACCATTTTACTCCATTTGCAAGCTAGACTGTCACTGTGTCATGGGGCTAACAGATGACAGATGAGACTAGTCTCTTGGTTCAGAGACAAAGAGTAGTTTAATTCCTTTCAGCAATAGCAGTGACCTGAGTATCAGTGTTATAGAAGAAAACATTGACTCTATCATCCAAGACTGATCAGTTTAGAAATCTCCTTGAAAAGATAGTTCAAAACAAGAGGGAATTAGTTCTGCTCAAAAAAGGCATGTAAATATGAGGGAAAAAAATCACTGAGAATAGTTTCCTGACAAAACATATTTTATTATTAATGCTAGCAAACTATTCATGTGGAACAAAACATCCAGAGAAGACATAGTTACTTAAACTTATGTCTGTGTCTCAGTAATAAGTCCATTTAAAAATACTATTTTTGTGGGACGCCTAGATGGCTCAGTTGATTATGCATCTGACTGAGACTCAGGTCATGGTCTAATGGGTTGTGGGGGTGGGGTCACACTCCACGACGGGCTCTGTGCTGACAGCTTGGAGCCTGGAGCCTGCTTTGGATTCTGTGTGTCCCTCTCTCTCTGCCCCTGCTCATGCTCACTTTCTCTCTCTCTCTCAAAAATAAACATAAAAAAAATTTTAGTATTATTTTTCAGAAAATTTTCTGTGATTCTTATAGACTGGATTTTCATTTCGAAGTTTAAATTTCCTCTGATTGCTTAAGACCTTGCTTGGCTTCAAAACTGGTAACTTTTGCTAAAGAAGATCATCAAACTTGTCAGACACAGTTCTGAGCTGTTGATTGTGACAAGGATTCAGGCCTTGAGTGCAAGTTGCAGAGTAGTTGTTAGTGAAAGCTTGGGCTGTCATTGACTTGTGTTCTTGAAGAAAAAAGTAGCCTATAGCTTGCATCTTCCCTCCTGTCTTCAAAAATGGAATCTTTCAAGTTACAGGGTCAATGGCTATCATTTAAATAGTACCTTTCTTCCCTGAGCAACTTATGTATTATTATGTACTGTCTTTGAGGTAAAGCATTGAAAATACCTGCTAAAGGATGAATCAATTATTTGGGGAAAATATCAATACTATCCACAACCATAAACTCAGTCATACGGATATTACCACCTCAGCAAGAAGAGAGCCCTAAGACAGGACAAGAAACAATTCAGGCAATTAGGACAAGTCCATAGACAAGGGACAATGTTGGTAGTTGCCACGTGTAAGGCCCTGAGGGAGTCGGAACTCAAGAAAGGACCTTTGAAAAGGATATTAGACAGACCATAAAATCAGCTGAACATGGGTGAAACAAAGACACAGATTATTTAAATTCTTTTCTGATGAAGGCCTTATGTATAAGTGGGAAAAATAACAAAATCACACTGAGGATTGAGTCACAGTTCTAAGGCCCCTACATTTGTTATTTTATCTAATCCACAACACGCCTCTGCCTCCATCTAGTAAATCTTACAAAGCCGCTGAAGAAAGCAATATTATTAGCCCGATTTTAAGGGAAAGCCGCTATTTGGAGAAACTTAAAGTTATGGAGATCACACAAGTGGTCAATTATTGAACCAGGATTCTAACCCAACTAGTCTCAGTGCAGAGCCCAGCCTCCTGGCAGTTGGGTAATATGTGAATAAATCAATATACTTCACAGAGTTTTAGTAAGGTCTCAAAACTGAACAACAGGCCAAGGTATTTATAAGAGTTTGGGGCCTGGGCTGTAGGTTTCTAGCTTTTCTGATAAGGCGAGGCATTGACTGGGAAGTGGCTGACTTGATGGCGTCGGAATTTTCAACAGGAAGGCAGGGGTCCTGACATTTGTTGAGGGACAAGCTGCTAATCTAGATACGCACACTATTTTTCTTGGACCAGATGTTTATCTTTCAAGATGAAGTATTTCCTGAAGCAAGAAACTAGGTTAGTCTTGCTTATTCTCTGTGTTCTTTAATATAAAAGGACAGGTGGGTCCTCCTCCAGTAACACTTAACACAGAGTCAGTAATAGTTGTGGTCGCACTTCTCTTTGCTTGTATCTAAAATAAAATAGGTTTGAAAGTAGGGATTACGAAGAGTCTCCATGAAAACTCAGGATAGTTGTCTTAGGCTTTAAGAATTAAAATTCCCAAGGAGTACAGCCGTTTACACTAACCTAAGCCTTTCAAAATCACATTCCTGAGCCCATTCCTGCATGGTTGTTAACACAAATCACACAACATACCCATGCTTGGTGCTAACAGCTGTGCCTCTGCTGCCGATGCTGAATGATTTGCACATCCACAAGAGGAGTGTGCTTTAAGCCGCTGAGAATAGAGAGAAAATAACAACAAACAGATTCTGAGGTCTCTGTGCAAACTAATACAGACTAAATGTGAACTTTTGTTTGAACCAAAGTTGGGTTTGATTTTCTGTTCTTGCTTTTTCTGAGTATGGGATCTGGAAAATGTAACTTCTCCAGATTCCTATTTCCTCATTGGTATGATAAGGATAATAGTAACGTTATCCATGTCACTGGGCTATGTAAGAACAAGTAAGATGATGTGTATAAAACTCAGCTTTGTCCACAGTACAAACCCAAATAATCCTGAGATTACTGAATAACAGCATTAGGATCATTGCTGTTATTACTGTTCCATTACTGTTATTATTATTATTATTATTATTATTATTATTATTCATTTGGAGACTGACAAAGAGGAGACAGAAAAGACGCACATGTGGTAAAAGGGTTAAAGTTAGGAACCTGGTGCTATTCTCACAAAATTCATCATAATGCACATTCCTTATTCTAACAGGTGCCGCACTCCTTCAGCCTGTAATTTTGAAACTGCTTATGCAACACTGCACTAGTATTGTACACTTCAGGGTCTTTGCCTCCATATAGTTAAATGTAGTATGTATCTACTTTAAAATTTACATTAAATAATAAAATTCAGTAAGCCAAGAATTTTTAAAAGACTTGCTAGACTCCCATTATTCCTTGGGCAACCAACATTTTAAGCTCATTATTATAAGCCTTGATCCACTTGTAGTATGATCAGTGCGGTTCAAAATTCTAGCCTGCAGCAAAATTCTTTCTTCTGGGAAGCTGGAGTTGATTGAAGTTAATGGGAGTGGAGTATGAGTGAATGATGTTGGTCTTTGGTCTCAGATAAGATTCCTTCTATTTCTTCTTCATCCAAGGGAGCTTCTCCCTGCTTTCATCTGAAGGCAGTGCTGAATACTGATGAGACAAGGCTCCATCGAACCTCAGTGATTAATGTGTGGACAAGTCACTTGGATTTTGAACACAGAGTTTGCATTTGCATGGGGTTAGTTAATCTGTCAAAACCAATAACAACTTTCTTTCCGCAGACAGAAGAAGCCAGGTCCTGAGCCATGTGGCCTCCTGGGATGTGACTTGAGTATTTTTAGTAGTAATTCAGTTCCTTTTTATGAAGAGTGTGCTTTGAAGTTGCTGGCAAAGAGAAAAAGGACAGAACTGAATATCATTGGAGAATTACAGGAACCAAGAATAAACGGAGCTATCACCACATCCTGAGAGATGAATATGGGCTGGCTTTGTCTTATCTTTTACTTCCCTTCTGTATACACAGAGAGACATATATACACACTCTAGCTGATACTGTGGATTTTTTTGTCCCTGCTTAATGGAAATTTTCTACACAATCCATATTTTTTTACAGAGAAAACACAGTTATAGGGCTCTAAATAAGACTTTGCTGCTGAAAACAACCAAGTGACAGAAACACAGAAAAATTAAACTGCATTTGTTTCCTGCAAGTCAGGTGAGTAGGTAGATGTATTGATGTTTGGGAGATGGGTGGGATGAACAGAGAGGGGGGAATAAATGGACAAGTACACATCTCTCAAAAGCAAGATTGTCCTTTCTCTTGTCCCCTGGTTCCCTGAAGTAATGCAGGACCCCACTGAGTGCCACACACATACCCCCAGAACACTGAGGAAGACAGCTTCCGGTCATGGCCCATTAGCACTCAGGTGTGCTCTACCACCAGACCAGGACATTCTCAACCCAGGGGCCCTTTAGATGGATCTTTATATTTATATCATGTAGCTTGTTGTGGACTCATGAGTTTTTGTTTTGCTTTTAATTCACATTGAACAAGGAATGTCCCCTCTCTTCTCCCTGGGGGGAATCAGATAAATCTTTATAAATGAAGACAGTCCATCACTATAAAATTGGTTTCTTCTGTAGCCTCGGCAACTGAAATGGTGGCCCTTCCACCCTGGGCTTGCAGGCGTATTAGTGATGCGTAAGGTGATTAGTTCCGGGACCAACAGTGTCACCTGCAGACTTGTCAGAAGTGGAAATTCTCACCCCAACTCCCTACATCAGAGGCTATGGAAATGGGCTCAGCAAGCTAGGCCCTCCAGGGGATTCTGCCACATGCTAATGTTGAGAACCCTGGCCTGAGGATGACTCTGACAATCAAAATGGAGGGGATGGTTTGGTAGGGAAGAAGGACACACATGTTAAGACAGTGTGACCCATCAACAAGAAAAAAGTGGTACACAGACTAATGAAACTATATAACACCTGAAAGCTGGTTAAATTGTTGGCTCAATAATACTAAGAACCCATCTCCTTTGCATTTCTTCTCTCTGCTCCTCCCCTTCATCTTGTCCTTCACCTTGAGGCAATAAAAAACAATAGCTTGTGGTCAAGAGATGCAGATAACTTAAATTTGGGGAGTAAGAACAGAGGGAACAATAATGCTAACAGTTGTCTCTAGCTATTGAGACTATGAACTAGTGGGAACTTTTCAGTTTCCTCTATTCATAATTCTGTGTCTTCAAATTGATCCCCAAGAATATGTATCACATTTGTACTTACTGAAACCTGGAAAAGAAGGCAGTCAAGGAGGAAGAGGCACAGGAAGGAAAAAGAAGAAAAGGAAAGAAGAAAGGAAGGAAAGAAGGAAGGAAGGAAGGAAGGAAGGAAGGAAGGAAGGAAGGAAGGAAGGAAGGAAGGAAGAAAGGAAGGAAGGAAAGGGAAAGGAGGAAGGCAAGGAGGGTATGAAGAAGAAACAGGATGAAAACAAATCCTTCGTTTTGGTCTTTTTTCTTCCAGACTTCTCGTTACTGCAAGCACAGCTCCCCTGGCCGTCACCCAGCCTCTAGAAAATGGTCATCACGGCAGATACGAGGTGCCAACCATCCGCGCACCTGAGTTAAAACAGACTGGCCATATTGGCATGTCACATTCATTTGGGCTCTCTTGACTTTCACTCAAGGGGTCTGGTTTTTATTTGAAAACCAAATAAGCACAAACAGCTTTCAATAATGGAAAACAGTCTGCAAAAAATTTAATTACATTTAATAAACAATGATGGTTTCCTATTCGTAGCAATATTATTTTCACAGTTTTCTTTCTTCTGCTTTGAGATAAAAACAAGATTAGCTTCTAGATAGTTTTCATGTAGACTTCCTAAACTCAATATTTATGTCTTTGTAATGTATCAATTATCCTGCAGGATTCCTCTATAGATAATAGAAAACATGCAGAGGGGAAAAATGTTACACTGTATTCCATACAAAAAAGCATAGCCTTTTCATTAACTTGTGATTTTGTTCTTTTCCCCCCAAAAATCACTACAATGTATTTTTCATAACAGAACCATATACTGGTGACAGTCCTTTATTAAAGTACAACTATGTGAGTTCATATTTCAAGGCACTTTCTAGAAACACTCTTTTTTTAAGGAGCCAACAGTCTCATTTATACTAGATTACAAACTTTTCTGATTAAATGTGTACTTGACTTACAAGTCAGTTCCTATTCAATGGCCACACATAAATCTTTCTATAACTTTTATCTTTACTAAATGATCAAAAAATTGTTGGTCTTAAGAAGAACAACTTTGCTCAGAGGTGGAAACATAATTCACATTCTGAATATTTCCCAGTGTTCAGACCTAGGAACCTTTGCTTCTCATTGTCCTGCACAGTAATGTTCTGCACTAACGGCTAGCAGTCCAGGGGTGTGAGATGTGCACTGTCCAAGCAGAAGAACACTTAGGAAACACTCCAAACCCTTTCCTACCTTGGAGATCCTCCAGATAACTTTATGCTGTAAACATTTTATTTAAATCAGGGATTTACAAACCTGATTGACTATGGAAACGTTTTTATACACAGTAGCTATTCATATCTTGAAAAAATACCATTCTACGGGTCATGTTTGTAGAATTATACTTTCAACTTTACTTTCACTCTATGAAAACTTCCTGCCTCACACTAAAACGTGATGATTTTTAGGGACTTACTAATACAATTTTACCAAAGGGATTTGCAATGCACCAACGCCTTTAAAGATGATATCTTAACACAAAGAAGGAGCACTTCAATGGTTGAATTTCTGACCCTGGGGCAGGACCATACAGAAGGTGACTACATAGGATGTCTTTCAGTAGCACATCCCAAGAAAACCTGCCAAATCACTCACACACACACACACACACACACACACAAATAATAATACTTTGTGCCAACAGCCACTACCAAGGATGCAAAATAAACAAAAGATGCAAAAAATACATTTTTAGAAGAGGTATAAAATTCAAAGCCGAACAAGATTATACATCATTTCTGAGTGTGGATGGGTATGACGCAACATCACTGCATTAAACTGATCATCCAATCTACAAATCCATGTCTGTGATCTTTCCTTCCTTCCCTCCTTTCTTTCTTTCTTTCTTTCTCTTTCTTTCTTTCTTTCTTCTTTCTTTCTTCTTTCCTTCCTTCCTTCCTTCCTTCCTTCCTTCCTTCCTTCCTTTCGTCCTTCCTTCCTCTTCCCTCTTTCTCTTTTTCTTCCTATCTTTTTTCTTCTCTCCTTCCCTGATCTTTCTTCCCTTCTGTCTCCAAGGAGACACTCATCTCTTCTCCCATCAGATCAAGAGAGTGGAAACTGAGTGAGCATTCTCTGTAGTGGGGCTATCTCTGGAATTTGCAGCAGCTTTGGTCAATTCTGTTTACCTGTCTGAGGCTGGGATCCTGACTCGCCTTCTGCCGGGCCTGGGGTCAGAGCCCTGGGGAGGCTCCCCGATGCACACAAAGAGACCACAATGTGCCACAGGCATGCCCTGCTTTATGAATGCAGGGCAGTCTCTGCTTCAGATCCCAGGTGATGCTTCTCTAGGTCACTGGGAGCCTGTCTCGGACCTGCCCTGTGTGTTGGGCCAGCTTTCTGTTGGCTCTGCAGCCCCACACTTGGCCTTGAGAAGGCTGTTGGGACTGTAACGCAGACCCCACTTTATGAAAGTAGGTATCTCCTCTGAGAGGCTCCTGTCAGGTGGTTCTTCCCTCTGTGTTCATCAACAGAAAGCCTGGAGTATCTTGGGGAGATTCTCGGGGATCTTCTATCTTGCCTGCATTTTGGAGACAGAAAGCCCAGGACTCACCGAAACCTGAAGGGAAGTGTTGAGGGTAGCAGAGTGTTGCTTTATGCCTGCCCCCACCCCCAGCACTGTCACACTCGTCCATATGCTGGCTTCTCCCTGGCCTGGGCTATCCAGGAGGCTGGTCTCCCTTTGTTTCAGTCGGGGTTGAGCACAGCAGTGGGTGTCTTCTCTCCTCCGATGGTCTTGTCACTTATATCTAGTTTATATAAATTTATTTTTGTCCTCAGCTATCTGTTGGTTTAAAAATAAACTATGATTATGTCACTTGCTTGGGTTATCAGCATGAGAATCAAAGTCTCTTATGACCAGCTACATCTAAAATAGAGGTGAGTCTTTGCAGTGTCTTTTTCATTCAGACTCAAAGTGGGTTAAAAATCAGACTTATTCCTTACGCACCCTCCCTCCAAAACTGAGAAAGAAATATAAGTTTTCAACTCATCTAGGTAAATACAATGGAGAGGGACTGCTGAATCCAATGGTAAAGGTGTATTTACCATGGTTAAAAAAAAGAAGAAGAAGAAAGAAACCTGCCCAACTGCCTTCCAAACTGGCTGCACCACCACACACACCACCAGCAATGAATGAGTTCCCGTGGCTCCATGTCCCTGCCAACATTTGGTGTTTGTCAGTGTTTTAGATGTTGACCATTCTAACAAGTGTGCAGTGGTGTCTCCTGGTGGCTTTAATTAGCATTCCCCTATGACATATGATTTTGAACATCTTTTCATATACTTATTTTCCATCTGTATATCCTCATTGGTAAGGTGTCTATCACATTTTTCCCACTTTTATTGGAGTGTTAGTTTTCTTATTGCTGAATTTTAAGAGTTCTTTATATATTTTGGGTAACACTACTTTATCAGATACTCTGTTGTAAATATTTTCTCCCATTCTGTGGTTTGTCTTCTCATTCTTTTGACCACATTTGTTGCACAGCATAAGTTAATTTGTGTTGTTTTAAGCTATTAAGTCGGTGGTCATTTATTATAGTAGCAATAGAAAATTAATATTAAAAGTGATTATAAAATGATTTAATTAAAACTCATCTTTGAGAACTTTGAAACAATATATTACATCAAATAGTAATTTCTTAGCTCATCCAGGTAAAGATTTTTCTGTTGCTTTGTGGCCATATATCAAACAATACCATTTTTTTCAAGTTTTTATTTAAATTCCAGTTAGTTAACACACAGTGTAATATTAATTTCAGGCATACAATATGTGATTCAACACTCCCATATGTCACCCGGTGCTGATCACAAGTGCACTCCTTAATCCCCATTTATACTGAAATGTTATTTAAAATGGTAAATGCTTGAGTTTTTTCATTTATTTCTGTCTTCTGTTTTCCTTCTCTGAGCTCTATTCATAAATCACTGATCCCCTGCTATCTAAATTCTATCCCCAGTAGTCTTTGGGTACTTTCACTAAGGTATTGGTCAATTTTCATTCTGTACAAACACAAAATGAAAGATATTCATCGGGACTTCATATCAAAACTACACTGTGAAATAGTACGGCCTCTATTACTGACCTTCTGTTCCCACCTCTATACTGTCTGCTTTACTTTTCAAATAGGCAATTGTCCTTCAGCAACAGGAAGGCCAGCCATCCCAGTGTCCAGGGAAGGGCACTCTTTGTGTTGTTTCGCACCTTGAATTACAAAGTAAAGTATAATTAGTTACACTTTTTAGTACGTGGAAAGGAAGGTCCACCTTTACTTTTAACTTTTAATTTTGCTAATATATTTTTAAAGGTTATTTATTTTGAGAGAGAGAGAGAGGGTGTGTGTATATGTATGAGCAGGGGAGGAGCAGAGAGAG
This sequence comes from Suricata suricatta, assembly GCF_006229205.1. NCBI lineage: Eukaryota > Metazoa > Chordata > Mammalia > Carnivora > Herpestidae > Suricata > Suricata suricatta. The sequence continues at coordinate 116,940,450 of NC_043701.1, read as the reverse complement.
AGGGAGAGAGAGAGGATCCCAATCAGGCCCCACGCTGTCACTCCAGAGCCTGACACGGGCTTGACCCCATGAACTGAGATCATGACCTGCACTGAAATCAAGAGTCAGATGCTTAACCGACTGAGCCTCCCAGGCGCCCCAAAATTGCTAGTATTTTTAATGTTTAATATAGAGTTATTTTTAAAAACTAGGAATAACTATAATTTAAACACATTATATCAGCCAAAAACATATGAGGACCCAAATGGATATAAAATTAGATATGGCATTGCCTTTTTATACTCTATGCCAATAAAAGAGTCACGAGCATGGGCAGCTGTGCCTGGGGACCAAGGTTCCTTCCAGGATGACCAGGCTCCTCCCGACCTGCTCAGGGTTAACAATTCGACAACACCACGTTTCCTCGGAAGTATTTGAGCACTCACTCCTGCTGCCTTCCTCGGGCTCATCTTCTTAAAAACTTGGTGGAAAGCTTTAATAATTGGAAGGAAACTAATTAATTAAGTGGTTACTCACAATTTTTGAATTTCAACTGTCAGTCTTAATTTTAATGGAAATCAGTGAACTATTGGTTTTGTAAAAGAATGGTAATTCTCTTTGTTTTTTCTTACCCTTTTGCTGAAGTCAACATAATCCTTTGTCTCCCTCCTCATGCCAAATTGACCCCCTCTTTTTTTTTCAGCTTCACCTGATTTCTTTCGAACACTGAGTTTCTTTATAAAAGCTTTCACGTGCTCCAAGTGGGTACCTTCTGCTAACGGCCCTTTAATGGGGGCACAGACCATACTCATATCCAACTGGCTTATCTACACACCTCTGAACATCACCTTGAGCCTCTATTGCTCAGGTAAAAATTCTAAGTGGTAGAATAGCCAATGAGTTCAAGAATACCAACTGTGACATCACTTCAAAATCGCAAATATTAAGGTATATGAACAACACAGTGGAGAAGAAAAAGAAACTTGAATTTTCCATTAGATTTTTTTTCCATTATGTGGCAAGCTCTGTTTATATATGAAGTTAACTGTCACCATTTTTTACTGAAGTAAAATTGGTATATAACATCATATTAGTTTAGATGAACAAGATAGATTTTTAATATACTGCAAAGTAATCACCACAATAAATCTAGTTACCACCCAACATGACACAGTGGACCCTCTTTATTCATTCCCCTCCCCCACAACTCCCTTCCACTCTGATAGCCACAGTCCATTTTCTCCACGAGTTTTTAATGTTTGGTTTTTTAATTCCACATGTAAGTGAAATCATATGGTATTTGTCTTTGGCTTATTCCCCTAGGCATAAGACTACTGAGGTCCATCCACATTGCCACAAATGACATGATTCTATTCTTTTTTATGGCTGTGAAGTATTCATGTGTGTGTGTATCACATCTTCTTTATCTGTTAGTCCGTCAGTGCACACGTAGGTTGTTTCCTGGTGGGAAGGCTACAGCTTCACTGCCCTCCTTCGAGATTATAACTCACACAAAGCTGCTCATTCAACCTCTCGACTATAATCTTACAGCGCAGGAGAGGTTGCTGCTCTTGTTCTGTCGGTTTTAATTTTATCTTAATTACTTCCAGGCCCTTTTATTCAGGTCAATATTTCATTTGGTTTACCCATAATCTTTCCATTGCAGCTTTAATAGATATATTGAGAATTCATTTTACCCAGTTAATTTTTGAAGTTGTTTATCTCTCCCTCTTCTAGATTCTCTTGACATCAGGGCCTTACAAGGTTGAGGAAACTGATTCCATCACACTATGTGCATCACTCCTACTAAAGTCGACTCCCCTCAATTTTCCCTCCTTCCATCCTCCACAGTCCTTGGCCTCTTGTTGCCAACAATCTGTTCGTGTCTTTTTAAAAAAATATTTATTTCCTTAAAAATATTTTTTTAAATATTTTTGAGAGAGAGACATAGACAGAGCACAAGCAGGAAGGGGCAGAGAGAGAGGGAGACACAGAATCTGAAGCAGGCTCCAGGCTCTGAGCTGCAGCACAGAGCCTGACCCTGGGCTCGAACTCATAAACTGTAAGATTATGACCTGAGCTGAACTTGGACACTTAACCGACTGAGCCACCCAGGCACCCTTGCTCCTCATGTCTTCAGTGAAGTAAGAGAAAATTTTCCTCTTCAGTGATTTTGAGATAAAACCTGAAAAAAATCTTATGGGGAAGCTTGAATAGTGAAAAGAGAATAATAAAATGGAAACAAACACCTTGATTCAAAAGTGAGACATTTTGTCAAATTACAATGGAATGAACCTCCCACTGAGGCAGCAGGGAAGGGGGGCTTGGGAGACCAGTTGACCAAAGTAAAGCCATTTTGGTTTTAGGCTGACCCTTAACCTAAAAGTCAGCAGGTCATAAAAACAGTTACAAGATCCAACTCATAAAAAACCCCAAGACCTCACTCCCTCTGGCAGTAAAAGTCACAAAAGCCAGACATTCTTAAAATTGCTCCCTGTGGGTGATTCCACAACCCTAAGACACTGGAAAGTTCACTGCCCAAAGTGAATGCTAAGCCCAGAGTAAATGAATAATCCCCTCCCTTAAGTTTAGCTAGTTTTCAAAAACTTATAAAACCCTTTCTTAGAACACCATTCACCAAAATCAACTCAAAAGGCTTAAATACCCAAGTGAGAGACTTGAAACCATAAAAATCCTACAAGACAGTGGGGGCAGTAATGTCTCTGATATAGGTCATAGCAACATTTTTCTAGATATGTCTACTGAGCCAAGGGAAATAAAAGCAAATGTAAACTATTGGAAGTTCATCAGAATAAAAAGCTTCTACACAGTGAAGTAAACAATGAACAAAATGAAAAAACAGTGGCGTCTAGGTGGCTCAGTCAGTTACATGTCGGACTTCAGCTCTGATCATGAACCTGCAGTATGTGTTTCAGCCCCGCATCAGGCTCTGTGCTGACAGCTCAGAGCCTGGAAACTGCTTTGAATTCTGAGTCCCCCTCTCTCTCTCTGCCCCTGCCTCACTTGCACTCCATCTTCCTAGCTCTCTCAAAAAGAAATAAACATTAAAAAATATATTAAATGAGAAGACAATGAACTGAATAGGAGAAGATGTTTGCAAATGTCATATCTGATAAAGGGTTAGAATCAAAATATATGAAGAACATACACAAATCAACACTCCAAAACCAAATAATCCAATTAAAAAATGGGCAGAAGACATGAATAGACATTTTTCCAAAGACGACATCCAGATGGCCACCAGGCACAGGAAAAGATGCTCCCCATTACTCACCATCAAAGAAATGCAAATTAAAACCACAGGGAGATATCACCTCACACTTTTCAGAGTGGCTAAACCAACACAAGAAATAGCAGGTATTGGCAAGGATGTGGAGAAAAAGGAACCCTTGTGCACTGTTGGGAGGAATGTAAACTGGTGCAGCTACTGTGGAAAACAATGTGGAGGTTCCCCCTAAAAGTTCAAAATAGAAATATGATCCAGTAATCATAATACTGAGTATTAACCCAAAGAATATGAAAACACTAGTTCAAAGGGATACATGTGCCCCAACGTTTACAATAGCCAAGAGACGTCAGTAGTCCAGGGGCCTATCCATAAAGGAAAGGATAAAGAAGATTCAGTGTCTGTATGTGTGTAATGAAATATTATTTAGCCACAAAAATAAAAAAATCTTGCCATCTGCAACAGTGTGGATGGAACTAGAGTGTATTATGCTAAATGACATAAGCAGTCAGAGAAAGACAGATACCTAATGATTTCACTTATGTGTAGTTTAAGAAACAGAACAAATAAACTAAACCAAGAAACAGACTCTCCCTTCAGAGATCAAACCAATGGTTACCAGAAAGGAGATGGGTGGACCAATGGGTGAAATAAGTGATGAGGGTTATAGAGCACACTTACGATGAGCACTGCATAATGTATAGAAGTGTGGAATCACTACATTGCACACCTGAAACTAATCTAACACTGCACATTAACTACCCTGGGATTAAAATTAAAACTTAATAAAAAACGCAATAGAGGCAAAGAGAGGTCTTCTTCAGCTGGGAGGAGAGACACTACTTTGCGAAGTAGCTCCTTTCTTATCCTATGTTTAATATATCCTTGACACTTGCTCTAAATGGCTTGCTCTTGAATTCTTCTAATGCAGAGCCAGGAACCCTCTTGGCAAGAGGCCTGGGACCCTCTCTCACTGTCTTGGCCTGTGCAGAATCACGGCCACATTTATTACTTGTGAAAATATATAGTTTCATTTTTTTTAAAGCTTTGAGAGTAATTTCAAATAACTCTTCACTTAGGAAAAATAATATGATCATTTAAATTCAATTTTATTTCTTAATTTTTTTAATGTCTCTTTACTTTCCTCTAAGAATTTATGTGACTTTTAGTGCCTGTGCGTGTGCTTGCACACGTGTGTGACAAATGAGTGGAGGATAAGTGTGCCTCCTAGTCCTTATTCTCAATTCCTTGTTTAGCTGACTCTTGTTCAGCCCACTGACAATAAATAATAAATATTAATAATAATAATGGCAATCATTCACTGCATTTAATATGTGCTAAGAATATATGTGTGCTTTGCACATATACCGACTTCGTCTTCACAACTACTGCAGGTGGTTGGCACTTTTACTGTCTTTCCTTTATAGATGAGGAAAGTAACACCCAGAGAGGTCAGATAATGTCTTTTCTGAAATTCATCTATATTTTACTTTATTTTCTGTCACAGGCAAGGTGTACCTGCTCAGTGTAAATAGGCAAAAGAAGTGTCTTGCACATGACACTGTCTTAAGATGCGACTGGAATAACGCAATCATGTCACATTTAACTGGGGGAAAACCCCATAACCGTGAGACCATGACCTGAGCTGAAATCAAGAGTCAGACGCTCAACCGACTGAGCCACCCAGGTGCCCCAGGACTGGCTTCTATTTAAAAAGCCTCAGATAAGGAACCAGCGATGACACAGTAGCCGTGACTAGACCCTGGCACAGAGATCGGGAGAGACCGTGGCTCCCTGCTCTGTGTCTGAGCAGCAGCAATTGTGACAGTGATTCCCAGTGCGGGTAAACACCAGCTCTCTGCTACACTTCCTCCCGACCACACTGGTCCCAGGTCTTGCTTCAAGTTGCTCTCCTGTCCAGATGTTTTCTGCACAGCTTGTCTTCCCCATGACAAAAGTGGATTTTTTGGGTATTTGCATTCTGGTTGATGCAAAGTATGTTGTTGGCTGGGATGTCTGGAACCTTCTATCTGCTAAGATAGGGCCTCCTCTCCTACATTTTATCTCTGCTGTGCTTCCTGAAATGGCTCTCCTGTCCCAATACCATTTGATTCCATGTCAATGCTCTTTCTTTGCAAAATGGACAAGCTCTTAGTTTTTGCCTTTTTTCTTTTTTTCCCATTTACAACACCCTTAATATATATGTCTTTCCTGCCAGACCCCATTACAGTCGGTCTCTGGGTAATTAATTAGGTTAATAATTTAGAACAGTTAGACTAGATTAAACTCAAGCCACTGCCATCTGCTAGGAAATCTGGTCAAACTAATGAAGGGAACAAAATGTGTCAACAGGACTCTAAGAATCCAAAATGGTTAACTGACATTTAGTTAACTGAGCTCCAGCTTACACGGCCAGTGGATGGTCCAGCTAACGTTCAAGTCCAGACAATCTGTTTTCAGAGTGCTTAACTACAGAATACTGACTTTCTGTGAACAGTGATCATTACAATCCAGCAGACAAATCCTGTTTACTTTTCAGTAGTTTGCATTTACTGTAAAAAACTGTAGATTATATACTTTTGTAGGAAATTTCCATGGTCAATATGTTAATCGTTCTTATAGGGTCCCCAATTCCTTCTCTTAGAAGTAACTTACAGGACTGTTATTCTTAAATGGTTTTACTTACCCTCTGATGCAATTAACTCCAAAATGAAAAAGAGGAAGATTTCCTTAACTTCAAAGGACACAAAAGGCAAATCATGCCCTTCCCACATCTAGCCTTAAGGAAGATGAAAGCCTAAAGAAACAATCACTGATACACTGCTTTGCCCAAGTAACTTTCCTAGGCAAGGATGCCTGGAACTCTCTTTGTAATTTAATTTCACAGGAGCAAAACACGTCCTGAAAATTAACATGACTATTAAAGCACTTCAGCACTCCTCCCCCATAAGTTGTAATAGCTACTTGTAGAATGGAAGAAATTAAAAAAAAATCTTCTTATTGGGGTGTATGGGGTTGGAGGGAAAGATAAAGAAGAATATACAGAATAGAGATAACAAATATAATGAGTATATATGAATACATATAAAGACATATATATAACAAATACACACACACACACACAAATGCACACATATAACTGCAATTGACATAGGCTTCTCAGATATTCATTTCAGGAAATATTTGCTTTCCAAAAAGCCCATTTACAAAATGCTAATGCTATGAAAGCATTAGCCTAGAGCCTCTTTACATAGATAGTATCCTTGTGCATTGAAAATAAAGTTTGACTTCCTTTTGACTTCTCAGAGCAAAGGTTTATAATGGAGTAAATTTCCAGTTACCATGGTTCCTACCATTTATTTGGAAAAGCATTCCTGTTTTAAAATCTACTCAAGAAGCGCCTGTTTACCAGCCAGCAGCAAGCCCAGCAGGGCTCCCAGAACTGCACCACTGTTCCTCAGGCCCATTACACAAAACACAAGGTGTAATGTTGGGGAGCAATGATGGCCTCATTCTCAGAGGCTTAAATGAGAGGGGCGGAGCCATGGATCAAGACCCGACATGCCTTTTCCCTTCCCACTGGCCACACCTTTGTGCTGGGCCACAGAGACTCTGACTGAAAGGTCAGCTCTAAGGCTTCTGAGCAATGCAGAAAAGAAATTTTTAAAAAAGAATCACATCAGCTTAATTTGCATAAAAGAGTCAGGTTACACTGAGAGCAAAATTCACTGATCTCATAAATAGAAACTGATATATTCAAAAGGGCTTAGCAACCTCAAATTTTAATCTGGGAAGAATAGCTCACTTTAATGTTGGTAATTTTCAAGCTTTTTATCTGGTAGTTTATGAGATGAGCTTGCTCGAGGATTCGAGATAATCCTGTCCCCTCTGATGCCCTTGGAAATGTGTGTGGGAGATGAAGATAGGCAGAGAAAACTTTGGAAATGATATTTCTGCCACTACAGCCCTACTCCGAGAGTCTGGCAGAGGTTTACACCCACAGTGGTGAATGTGGGGTTCACTTCAACATACTTAAATACTATGGCTGAGATGTAGGGTTTCTTTTCCTAATTTCCAGTATCACTCAGAGATTCAGTTGTCCCTGGAGCTGACCACTAGATTATCATTCAAATTACCCTCTAGGTCCCAAGCAAAAAAACAATGGCTAATGCTATTGTTAACCATTCTGCATATTTCCTTCTATCATTTTGAACTCACTTGAATGGGAAAACATTAAAATTATAATACAAATAGTTTAGTAGGAGGCAAGTCCTATTCAAAAAAACTGTATAGGAAGAACTTCTGACTTTATCTGGCCTTGACATAGTAGATATTTCAGATAAAAAAAACACTTTTTTTCTAATTTGCAGAAATCAATCACGGTCTTTAGATAGCAACCATCATGTTGTCTGTATCATGAGTCACTCAGTAGCAAAAAAATGCAAAAGCTTGTAATATGGCTGTCGGGAAATCTACATAAGCATTCAGAGGTAAACAGTCACATAGGCCAAAATCCAGGCCCCCTGGGAAATCAGGGGCAAGGATCCACCAGCTGGCCAGCAGATCAACCCTCTCCATTGACATGAAATGATCAGGAAAGCTTCCTGGAAAGTCTAAGACTAGATTTGGCCCTCAGAGAAGAGGAAAGAGTCTGGTAAACAGAGATGAGGAGAAACAGGTGTCCCCAGATGGACAGCGCAGCTGATAACGCTGTCCTCCAGGACCGAGTAAACAGAACCGTGACAGAAGAGCTGGGAGTTTCAATGACAACACCATAAAGCGTTATGTGTCTCTGGCATCAACTCTGTCACAGGTCAGGCGACTCCCCTTCAGGTATAGCTCTGCTATGTGGAGCAGACAGCTCTACGGCCATCGGGCAGGAGTAGCCACGTGGCCTGGCGCAGCTGTGGCGGCGGCCTAGAACAATGAGGGCTGCACTGGGGTTAGCTGATGACCATTCATCCTCGCCACAGTAGATGGGCTCTCTTCAGAAGAAATAGAAAAAAAATTGCAAAAGGAATAGGGTTGCCAAATTATAGGGTGCTTAGAATATGAGGCTGAGGATTCATCTTATCTCAGAGGTTAGGTATTGTAGACGCTGGACTGAACACGCTCAGCTGAAAGACGCCTGGAAGAAGGAAGCTGTGAGGTGATGAAAAGTGTGAATGGACAGGATGATTTAGGTAACTATGCATTTGTGCTCCTCCAGAACTTGATCCGTATGCATCCTTGGGTCCCTCCTTGCCCCCTCCCCCACTTGCTTATGTCTGACATTCAGCTAATGCCCCGGCAGCAGGTGAGTGCGAGGTGGCATACGCTGGTACAGGACCCACTGGTTTCCAGGTCCTGGGTTCACAGGATGCACTAGTGAACAAAATAGAAATAGTTCCTGGCCTCACGGAGCTTGCATTCTGCCAGGGGGAGCATGTTGGCTTCTACGTTCCTAAATTCTGAAGGGGCCCAAGAAATCACAGCCCTTAATGTGAAACACAGCCCTCTTCTTGGAAGAGCACCTTAACCAAATGCCACAAACCCATCAGACCCCCTTCCCCAGAGTCCTTTCACCCCTACCTCTAACACCAGACACCCAGGACCTTTAAAAAACACTTTGTTGTTGGGACACCTGGGTGGCTCAGTCAGATGAACATCTGACTTTGGCTCCGGTCGTGATCTTGTGGTTCATGGGTTTGAGCCCCACATCATACTCCGTGCTGACAGCTTGGAGCTTGGAGCCTGCTTCAGATTCTGTGTCTTCTTCTCTCTTCCTGCCCCTCACCTGTTCATTCTCTGTGCCTCTCTCTCCTTCAAAAATAAATAAAAACATTTTTAAAATGTTAAAAATAATAAACACTTCACTGTCACACAAAGATCACTGAGCTGGTGCAGATGGATTCTCCTGTTCCTACGAAGTTGCCACATCTGGCGTTCCTAACCACACTGTCCCTAAAACACTGAGGCCATAGAATCTGAAGTCCCTGATCCACACCCCAGTGAGGGCCGAGTGACAGCAGCACCTGTACAAACACAGTAGGGACTCAACAGTGTCTCTACCCTACGTGTTCCATCTTCAAGAACCTATGAGTCCCAGGACAAGGAGTTCGTGAGTTGCCTGCATGTCAGGTGACCCAACAGCCTCCTTGCTCATTTCAGTGCCTCTAATCTAGTTCTTAATTTACTGCTCTTTTCTCTTCAGTGTTATAATTGGTTGTTTCTCTTCTTCCATAGAAGCTTCTTGAGAGCAGCTGCAAGTTTTTGTCATCTCTGGTACTTATCAAAGGACCTCTCACTGTAGCATTTAAGACACGTACACGGAGTTTTATTTTACAATGCTGGGAAAACAGTTGACAAAGACACAGAGTGTTCTGCCACCAAATGTGTAAGTGATGTGTGAGGTCGTTAGGAAGCGATCGAGTGCCTCCTGCAACAGTCTCAGCCCCAGGATGGACTTCTGGCCATGCTCCTCCCAAGGCCTGTTTTGTGCACACAATTGATCCTAAGTCTCTCTGGTATACAAGTTATTGATCTCCTCCCAAACCCTGTGGAGAAAATTTAATGAAACGAGAGAGAGACTCTGTGTCTCTGTGGGAGGGAGGCCATGAGACATCGGATGGTCCCTACTCCCTTTGAAAGCAGCTGAGGAAAGGCAGGGGTCACACAGGATATCAGTGCCCCACCCCTAGGTGAGAAGAGGGCCAGAAACTGCAACGAAGAAGAAAATCTGATTCGAGATCAGAGATGATGACAGGTTGGAAACATGGAAGGATCCAGTGAGCGCAAGGAGGTCTGTGATGCAGCATCTGTTAAGTAGATGCCTGTTGAATGAATGCCATTCAGTGATATAAACACCAGTACGTCTTCCCCCACTGAATGCTGAATGTGGAGTCTGCTTAAGATTGTCTCTTTTTCTCCCTTTTCCCCTTCCTCCCCTGTTCATTCTCTCTCTCTCTCTCTCTCTCTCTCTCTCTGTCTGTCTTTCTCTCTCTCATAAAAACAAAAAAACAAGCAAACAAATACAAAAAACAAAGCAGATGGAGGCCATATGAGAACAGGGGCTTTCTTTCTCTTTTTCACCACTGCGTCCAATATTCTTAGCTTAGGAAATACTAGTTAAACATAAAATATTATGGGACCTCGCATAGCCTAACCAACAGAACAAAACAGTAGGCTGACACTACCCAATTCACACACTTACTATGAAGCTACAGTGGCCAAGGCCATGTAGCATGGGGAAGAGGAGAGGCAGATGGACCGACACAACAGAGAGCCCAGAAGGGGAATCACACAAATAAAGCCAACTCATCTTTGACAAAGGAGCAGAGCAAACCAATGGGGAAAGAGTGGCTATTTCAACCAGCTATGCAGGAACTCCCACACACACACACACACACACACACACACCACCACCACCACCACCACCAACAACAACAACAGCAACAACAACAGTAACAAGGTTCTAGGTGCAGATACTGTAACTTTCACTGTGGTCATGGTAAGGCCTGCTGTCAATCATAAAGGTATTTCAGAAAATCATCACCTCCATCTTGTCTGCATTTAGTCAATGTATCTATGCTCTCCAACTGCTTCTCTTCATAAGAATGTTCTAAAATCTAAAAAAATTCCATAGAGCAGATACCACATTCAAATGTATACCACAAACATGTATTAAATGTTTTTACCTTGAACCCATTAACCACTCTTTAAGAACTCCCATAGAATATGAGAGGAACCATTAAAACAATTGTGAGAGGCAGTGATTTTTGTTAATAACAACAACCATGCTATTGTAAAAAAAAAAAACCACTATGGGGGCGCCTGATTGGCTCAGTTGATTGAGCACCCAACAATTTCAGCTCAGGTCATGATCTCACAGTTTGTGAGTTGGAGCCCCATGTTGGGATCTGTGCTGACAGATGGCTCAGAGCCTGGAGCCTGCTTCAGATTCTGTGATTCCTGCTCTCTCCCCCTTCCCCTGCTCACAGTCTCTCAAAAAATAAATAAACATTAAAAAAGTAAAAATTAAAAAACTAAAGACACTACAAGTTTCTTTACATTTTTAAATGTTTATGCTGTAATTTGAATACATGTGACATTGCTATGGTTTTAGTATAGACTATAAAAGACCTAGTTATTCAAAACACATAACTTACAACCAGAATTTTCTAACATAATACATTAAAAATGCTTCCTATAATATTTTTTATAATCCAATGCTTAACTGAAATAATGTCAGATTTTGCATTTGGCTTCACACCAGTGTCCAGAAAACATGGGTGGCACTAAGACAGACAGACTAAACTTATAGGGTTGGTTCTAAGTTCTTTTAGGAAGAGCTCTATTGTCTTCATGGAGATGACTTATACACATGCTCTTACACACCTAGGACACCTAGAAACTTCTCAGGAATTCAGAACTCTTCGAGGTCAACCAAGGAAGTCCTCTGTGGGAACCAGAATGGTGGGAAAACCCATGTCAGCTGTTCTAATTACTGATTAAGTATTCCCATTTAAAGTTATTCCATTCATTTCCTATGAGGCAATTTTCACAAAATTTCTGAAAACTTGGTGTTTATTAGCATAACTCTTTCAACAAGGTGATTTATACTTTCTAATACTTAGTTGAACAACCATTAAAAAGACAATGCATGGCTCAGTTGGTTCAGCGTCAGACTCTTGATTTGGGCTCATGTCAGGATCTCACAGTTCATGGGATCAAGCTCCATGTAGGCTCTGTGCTGAACATAGAACCTGTTTAAGATTCTCTCTCTCCCCTCCGCCCCCAAGGCTCTCCCCTGCTTGCACACTGTCTCTAAAATAAAAACTATAAAAAGAAAAAAAAATAACTGCACATTTTGTCAAATATTTTACTTCTTTAACCTATGTTTTCACATGATTTTGGGTGCCAGAGATGACTAAATTCAACTCAGTCCCTGTTCAAAAACAAGGCACAGGCAATATTGACAATAAATATGAACTTAAAATGATTGGTATAGCTGTGTTCCAGTAAAGACAACATTTTTCTTAGGACATGTCAAACGTAACTGTATTCTCTATGAAAATAACATATGTTCAGTGTTAATAAGGAAAATCAATCAAGGTGCCCCTCTCTGGTCAGCACAAGTCCCACAGAGAACAGGTTGGCCTAGAGCTGGATGAAGAAACTATTTCAGACCAATTCTCCTGGGGCTATAATACCTCACTGGCATGCCAGAACACCACTGGGATAATAATAATAATAATAACAACAATAATAATAATAATAATTCTTGGAGAAAGCTTATGCTGCATCAGACCCTTATAGGCATCTTTCCTAGAGTCAGTCAGCAACTCATCCATGTTGTAGCCAGAACCCAGGGAGGACAAGAGCCAGCTCAGGGTTTATGTAATAAATGTAAACTCTGTGGAGAGAACAGCTCAATTCTACAATTCAATATGAGTATTCAGAGCCTGGAGAATTCGCATAAGAAGTTAAGAGAGATCCAGATCATTCTTTGATGAAGCAGGCCTATGGCAAGAAATCTTACTGGCATTGAAACAGAAAATAAAGAATCAGGAGAGTCTGTCAGCTCACTGCCCCCCAGTTCCCCACTCGGTCTGCCTCAGGTGAGCTCCCCAGCCCACCCTCCTGACCTGGCACAGATGAACCCCCATCAGCCCCTGACTTTGCCTGCCTCAGGTGAGCATCCCCAGGCCCCATCTCGGCCTGCCTCAGGTGAGCCCTCCCGAGCCCCCCACTTGCCCTGCTTTAGGTCATTCCCCCAGCCCCACTCTCAGCCTGCTGCAGGTGAGCCCCCCACAAGCCCCCCTCTCAGGCCTGCCTCTGGTAAGCACCCCAGCCCCCCACTTGTTCAGCACAGGTAAACCCCCCCAGTCCTTCTCAGGCCTGCATCAGGTGAGTCCCCCCAGCCCCCTACTTGGCCCGCACAGGTGAACTCCCCCAGGCCCCCTCTCAGGCCTACCTCAGGTGAACCCCAAGCCCCGCTCTCAGCCCACCACAAGGCCCTGTCTTGTGTGTAGGGTGCTCTCAGTGTGCCTTCTCCATTTCTAGTGACCACCATCCCAGGCCCAGAGCAGAGCAGTGCCTTGAAAAATGGAATCACTGGGAAAACACGTTAAGAATTCTGAACCTTAGTGCATCTATTTTTAGATTCTGCACAAAACTCCATTTCTTTTGTCTACCATCTATCTACATTCACTTTAATGTTATTAAAAAAGAGACACACCAAAATGTCTACGTTTAACTCTAAATTTGACTACTTGAGAGATACAGCCATTTACAAGTAATCCAAAATGTCATGAACACCTCAAGTCATCTTGTTTGTCTTCGACAAGGAAGGCAGAATGTGGCAGAATGCTTATTTAACTACGAATGTAAAGTGCTAGAAGACAAGCCCCACAAGGGAGTGGATGTCGGTGTTGTTTGCTGGAGTACTCAGCATAACACCCAGCACATAGTAGGTGTTCAATACTCTTGTTAAAAATGAATGATTACTTAGTTACACATCTAAGTTATAGTGAGAATAAAGTCTTTTTTGCATTCTTTATTGTTTTATTAATATGGGAACTCTAGAGTGGTTCTTCATGTTCTTAATATTTTTCAGGTAATAGAGCCTTTCTTTTTTTAAATTTTTTTAAATGTTTATTAATTGTTGAGAGAGACAGAACATGAGCAGGGGGAAGGGGAGCAGAGGAGGAAGGGAGACACAGAATCTGAAGCAGGCTCCAGATTGTTCATGTCAGCACAGAGCCTGAAGTGGCCCTCAAACCCATGAACCCTGAGATGATGACCTGAGCTGAAGTCGTATGCTTAACTAACTGAGCCACCCAGGCGTCTTAGTAGAGCTTTTCTTAAAAGCACATGTACACAAAAAAAGACATTGATCTGGAGAGGCGATTTTTTTTTTTTAGAGATTTTGTTTTTTTAGTTTATTGATTTCTTTTGGGGAGTGGGGAGGGAGAGAGAGCTGGGGAGGGGTAGAGAGAGAGAGAGAGAGAGAATGAATTCCAAGCTATCAGCACAGAGTCTGCAGTGGGGCTCAGTCACACTAACTGTGAGATCATGACCTGAGCCAAAATCAAGAGTTGGATGCTTAACCCACTGACCCACCCACGTGTCCCTGAAGGGAGGAATTTTAAATTTTCTTCTAGGTACCTATATGTTTATAATTTTACTTTATAGAGACAATTTCTTAAAACCTGAAAGACCTATAGATGTTAGTTGCAAATCTGTAGCAGTTTTACTTATTAATTTCTATTTTCTTCTGATTGTGCAATGTTCAGATTCTCACAGTTACAAATAATGGCAAGGGATTAAGAATCTTACATGAATGTAAGAATCTCCCTTACATTCATGATATCGAGAAAGCTCTGCACCACTGAAGTCTGACGAAAACATGACAAAGCAATGCAAATTAACATACAGATGGTCTTTGATGTTTACAACATTTGGTAATGACCTGTTCATTTAAAAAAATTAAATAAATGAATTGACTCAAACGTTCACCAAGCTTCTGGAGCACATCCATGGATGACATCATACATGTAATCATCATGCAATTCTCCTTCCATCCCTGCACCGCTAGATGGGCCCTGAAGGCTCATTATATAAATATAAATGTGTTAAAATAAATGAAAACAAAACCATGGACAAATAGGGACAAATTGCCTTTTATGTGAAAGGTCTTCCTTTTTATCATATATTCCTTGCTGTCTTTGTAAGTTCTCAACTATCAACTGTGATCAATAAACAAATAAATACTATGGTGAGTGCCATGGGGATGATGAAGATAGAGCTTACAAGGATAAATAAGAACATAAGTTTAAAAGTCCCATGCCAAACATGGTACAGATTTGTGGCAGTATGAGTGTATGGGCCCCTCCCTCTCTGCACTCCCTTTATCTTGACTATCTTTTCAGAGATAGTTGTAGAGCGAGCAGCAATGGGAGACAGAGTGTCTTCCTCCGGAGTGAAAGAGCAGGACAGTTTCCGACCTAGTATCACATGTGCCTCTGAGGCACAGGTCCTGTTATAAAAGATTCAGGTTCCCAAAGCTCAGGGGTTCTGTCCTGTGGGACAGTCCATGGTTGTTGGATGTCCCCTGACCTCGGCCACATCTCCCAGGCAGAAGTAGGGATGGAGAGGGAGTCAGGAACATTGATGTGCCCACTTGAGCCACTGCTGAGGAACAAAACGCCCTCTGCCTCCCCTGGGGGTCTCATGTCACTGTCAACATCTATGAAACTATGATAAAGTCATAGCTCCTCAATATGATGAAATCTCCATTCTTTACAGCTCTTGACCATGAGGAAGGGGAGAAACTGCATGCTTCCTCAATGACGGAAGTTGGATTTCAGAAAGAGATAATATTCAGACATACAAATGTGGGTAAAGATATTCAGAGCAAAAGAAACAGTACAAGTAAAGGGCAGCAAGTTGAGAAACATTAGATTCTGTGAGCAGATAGGACCTTCAGGAGTACATGTACCTTAAGGTACAAGAAGAAAGGATTTGAAAAGGAGGCACCCACAAAACCTCCATGGATTGTCTGCCTAATGTTTCCCTAGAAACTACCGGAGCTCCTTGAGTTACAAAGGCAACAATTAGTAACTGTTGAATGAATAAATCAATTAAAAGATAATAAGCAAAATGAAAGTGTTCTATAAGCTATAAAATACTACGTAACTTAAGACCTTGGGGCTCAGTCAATTGAGTGTCCCACTTTGGCTCGGGTCATGATCTCACAGTTCAGGGGTTTGATCCTAGTGTTGGGCTCTGTGCTGACAGCTCAGAGCCTGGAACCTCCTTCAAATTCTGTGTCTCCTTTTCTCTCTCTGCCCCCCCTCCCCAAACTGTGTCTCTCTCTCTCCTTCAAAAATAAACATTAAAAAAATTTTATATAACCTAAAACCTCATAAAAAGATACTCATTCAGACAGTTTTTTTTATTTTTAAATGTTTATTTATGTTTGAGATAGTGAGTACAAGTAGGGTATGGAAAGAGAGAGTGACAGCAGAGAGCTCGATGTGGGGCTTGAACTCATGAACTATGAGATCATGACCTGGTCTGAAGTTGCATGCTCAACGGACTGAGCTACCCAGGTGCCCCCTTATTCAGACAGTTTGATGATTCTGCATGAGCTGGAGATGGGGTAGAATGTGTTCTTTACACTGCCTAGTACCACATGATGACTTTTCTCATTAAATGCTGTGTTCATGACTGAATTGACTCTTCCTACCCAATCTGCACTCTTCAGGGAAAAGATTATCCTTCCAGGGATCTCTGCTCCTGGATTGTGGATCTAATCCTCCTCAGACATAGGCAGGTCCAAGAGGCCCTGACATTTCCCTGTTGGGCTTGAGTCCCTCCCTCTCCTTTCCTTTTCTCCTTTACACACAGGAAAGGCCACCCCAGGGGCTGAGAAAGACTGTATGTTCTCTGTATAACTCTTCTTATATTGTACAAGAGAGGGAAATTGAAACTGGGACCAAATGGGTCTGTTCTGAAACAATGAACAATGCCATCCAATATGAGTCAGAGAGTGAGGTTAGGAGACTATTATGATAATTCATGAGAGCTATATGGCATATACTTGAATCCCAGCACTAGAAGTGGAAATGGTCATAAGAGTCAGATTCTGGACATAGTTTGAAAACAGAACTGAAATATGGGTAGGAAAAATGATGCCCCAGCAAGTGAAGGGGATTACCTAACTGAGGGACCTTCTTGCTTCAAATCCCAATCCTTCCTTTAAAATACAGGATTACAAACGTTGCTGGTGAGTTGTATGTGAGGCATCAGAGGCATGAGCCAAAGATAATCCCAAAGATTTAGTCTGAGTAACTGGATCACACTTGGGAGGAGGTGAGGGGCAGGCCTGAGAATGGGCATCGGGATTCCCTTTATGAAGTGTTAACTTTGAGACTGAAAAGAGATATCCAACTGGAGAATTCAAATAGTCAGTGGTTTATGTTCATCCAGAATTCGGGGAGTGATAGGGTTAGAGAAGGGAAGTGATCTAATACTGATCCAAATCTTACAGGCTGAGGAACATGGAAACACCAAAAACAAACAAACAAACAAACAAACAAAACAACAACAACACTGAAGAGAGTATGAATTAGTGTGGAAAAGGACCAAGAACACAATCCTGGAAGTCAGGTGAAAATGTCATTCATTAAAGAACATCCTACACATTGTGAAGCTTTTTTCTGGTCATTTTTACATGTTCTTCTATGAAGTGGCTATTCAAACAGTTGGACCATCTTTTTTAATAGGATGCTTTGTCATATTATTGAGTTTTAATAGACATTATATGCTCTAGATGCACACCTTTGTCAGTCATATGTATCATATTTTTTCCCAATCTTTGGCTTTTCAATTTTTATGAAATTAAATTGATCATTTTTTCTTTTATTGTTTGTGCCTATGGTATCCTAGCTTAGAAATCTTTGCTTAGCGTAGGGTACCGAAACTGTCTTTGTTTCACTGTATTAGCTTGTACACTTAGAACTGTGATCCATTTTTTTTTTTTACATTCGCTTATATTTGAGAGACAGAGCATAAGCAGGGGAGGGGCAGAGAGAGAGGGAGACACAGAATCTAAAGCTGTGCTGTCAGCATAGCTGGACTCCAACCTGTGAACTGTGAGATCATGACCTGAGCCGAAGTCAGACGCTTAAGTGACTGAGCCACCCAGGCGCCCCTATCTGTTATCCATTTTGAGTTAGTACTCATATATGGTGTGGATAAAGGCTCCTTTTTTATATGAAGTATATATGTTTCATACACACACACATACATATATATAGTTGTAGCACTATTTGTTGAAGAGATGATTGTTTCCACAGATTACCTTGAAGCCCTTATCAAATTAATTGACAAGATTTTTCTACACTTTGAGATCTGTTGTTTCATACATCTATATTTATGCCACTATCACAGTGTCTTTATTACTCTGGGCTTATACATCATAAAATCAGTGTAAGCATCACAACTTTGTTGCTTTTCAGTGTTGCTCTTTCTATTCTCAGTCCCTTATGTTTCCTGCAAATGTTAGGTCAGTTTGAAGCATCTGGGGGTCAGCCAGGAACTGCGGCAAGTTTATACACAGATGCGGAAGCTTCTTTTCTGCCAGGCGGGTCCTGAGCTCTGTCCTCCACCACCTCGGGCCAGTGGGGCTTTGGCTCTCTGTCACCCGAAGTATATACAGATCAAGTCATGCAAGTCCTACACTTCCTGGCCCTGTTTCCCCAGGGGAGACACCATGCCTTTGGATTCCCACCCACGTGCAAAGTGCAGGGGTTAGACAGGGGATTTAGGCAGAGGTTATACATGCTTTGGGTCTCACCCCAGTGTGGAGCTCTCACAACCAGGATTTCCCCCCAAAATTCAATCTGCCAGCGCAGTGCTACATGGTGTCCCCTGCAGTTCCAGCGGGTGGGATTCTCTGTCCCCAAAGCTGTGCTAATAGGACAACAGCTTAGGACAAGAGAGCCAAGGTCACATTTTACCTGGTTCAG
This sequence comes from Suricata suricatta, assembly GCF_006229205.1. Taxonomy (NCBI): domain Eukaryota; kingdom Metazoa; phylum Chordata; class Mammalia; order Carnivora; family Herpestidae; genus Suricata; species Suricata suricatta. The sequence goes on along the minus strand of NC_043701.1, from coordinate 116,921,709 downwards.
GTGAAACTTTCAAGGGTAAATGTGTCTCCACTTTGTTTTTGGTCAAGTTCCAGTGTCTTAAAAAACGTAAAAGTGCACGCACACACACATATGTATAATGTCTACATGATACACACACACGTTTGGTTTTTATTCTATGATCAGTATCTTTCAGGGGTAGCAGCAGGGGTGACGGTGGGTCTCCTAACTACTTTAACACCTTGAAAGACTACTTGAAAGTGTCTTAGCACAGTGTTAGGTCTGTGGGTCCAGGCATTATTAATGGTAGTTATTTCACCTTTGCATCCTGATAATTCCAGATGAAATATGAATTTGGAGCGATGAGCACAAATAAACACATTTAAGTCTGTACATTTGTGCCAAATCTCATTTTCTACTTTATAATTAATTAAGGAGCTTCAAGATAATAGGATGAAATCATACAGAAAACAGATTCCAGCACCCTGGGGACCTGAGGTCCGTAGCGGCACCGGAGGAACAGTGCAGAAGAGATTTGCTCCACTGCTTCTGGCGTCCCTCTACCAGGCCCCTCAAGCAGATGCGCTCGCTGCCATCGTCCTGAAGCTTGTGCTGTCCCGGATTCTACGTGGCTCCCGCAGTGACCAGTGTCTTGAGCACCTGGCTGCCGCAGTGTGCTGGGGTCATCGGTGCCCGGAGCCAATAGCTTCCTCCCATCCACACTCCCCAGGTGGCTTTGCAGGAAAGGCCACTCTTAAAGCAAACACCTCCCCGTATACACCCCCCGCCCCCTTAATCCCCTCAGCTTGTGACACAAGTAGGTTACAAGAGCAGATTTCTAGAAACTTCTGCTTTCTAGCACCTTCTTCCTCATCAGAGAACCAGAGCCATGCTCATTCCCATGAGATTTGGATCTCAATTTTAAGGTGAGGTCAGTCAGCCCTTGAGTAATTAAAGGCTACTTTTCAATGGCCATCGATTCAGAGGACCGGTTATTAGGTAGGATGCCCTCCAGAATGGTTTCTCAAAGCAAAAATAGGAAATGTCTTGAATTTACTCTAACAAATGTGCTCCCGAGTCCCAATAAGTAGCAACAATTCTCTGAGACACGGCCACTTTTATACTTTTGTTTAATAATCTGTAACAGGAAAATGTGAGCCGTATTTCATTTAGATTTAAGGACAGTGAATCTGCCACTGTGGTTAATTAACAAGTACAGGCTTGGACTCTCAATAGTTCCCTATATGTTGTCATTTGTTTATTATGATACAGAAACGCTCAATCTATTGTGATCTTCTAAGAATACCCCTGTATTACAGTACAAAACAATACAAATGCCAAGTTCTCCTGGGCTCGGGTAACAAAACTCGATCTCCTTTCTATTTGCCTTCGGACATGTAAAAAGAAATTAGTAGCTCAAGTTCCCCTGTCCTGAGTTATCATTCCCCCAGGAATCGGAAGTGATCAGTTAACTTATCGGGTTTTCTCACAGAAGTTAATGTGCTCTTCTCTGCCATCAGAGAAAATGAAATAGACTCCCTAACACAGAAGAAGACAAGTACCACCCCTCCCCTCCCCCCACCCCATCAAGTTTTCCTGAAGTTTATGCCACTGGAGGGCAGTTTAACATGAAAAAAGAGTCACGTGGTTAAATAATCATCTGTCACAACGGGTGAAATAAAAGTAACAAGGTGTCTTGACTACAGGACTTTCCCAGCCTTTTGTTTCTTTTAATGTTTATTTTGAGAGAGAAAGAGACGGACAGACAGCAGGGTAGTTAGTGGCAGAGAGAAAAAAAGACACAGAATTAAAAGCGGTCTCCAGGCTCCAAGCTGTCTGCACAGAGCCTGATGTGGGGATAGAACCCATGAACCATGAGATGATGACCTGAGCTGATATCAGAAGTCTGACGCTTAACCGACTAGGCCACTCCAGGTGCCACCCCCCAACCTTTCTTCTGATCTGTAATCAGACGTGTTATCCATTGGGCCACTGGCCCTGTGTCCTCCAACCTTTCTTTAGTGAGCTCAGGCATGTGGGGGACTCACAGAGGCCAAGAGTGAACACAGCATTTCCCAAATGTGTTTGCTCTGGACACCCAATTTTTATAGAATGCATGTCAAAAATCAGTTATACTCTTTACATATAAGCAATCTTGAGTGTCGGGGAAGTGACCCATTCAGTGTTACATATGATCTTGTCACAGACTTCTAGGACCAGAATCCAAATCTGGGTCTTGAAGCATAAATGCTTTCACATCAATACTCATTCTTTGGTGCATCTTCCAGTTTGAGAATATTCCCAAACTTAATCTCTCAGATTTTAACATGTTATGTAATATTATGACAGAAAACATTATTTCTATATTTTCATCATGCCAATTTTTTCAGACTTCTAATGAACAAAAACAACAGAAGGCTAACACTTATATCTTTAATGATAAAAAACGCTCCCTTTTTATTTCTATTCCCTTCCCTCTGTCTAATGTATTTCTTGCTCTTTCTTCCCACCACACTCCCTACGCTACCACGGGCGGTATTTTCTATGCCATATATATTCCTTCACATTACCTAATGCCCAGCATTAATCCTGGTTTATAATTTATGCAGCAGTTTCTATCAATGTGCATAGATCAGTTTGGCCATTAGGATAATGATGATATCCTATGGCCACCATGTTCCAAACAGCACACTATTTTTACTTTCCATCCTTATTAAATTCCTACAACCACCAATTATGTAGATATTAGGACTGCTGCTGTATAAGCCAGGAAAATTCTACTTAGAGGGTCTCGGTTCCTTGCACAGGGCTGTGCTTCTAATTAGTTTTGAGTTCAAAGTAAACGGGGACTGGAGAATTTCACAGTCACACCCTTCACCACTACGTGGTCGGCTTAGCTTTTAACTCTCATAGCAATTAAATACCAAGCTGTCGGCCAGAGTGGGATGACACTGATATCGTCACAATGTATGTAGAAATAATAATTACTGGGTTGATGGTTAGCACGCCCTTCAACGGAGTTTACTCTTTTTCCATCTGCCTTCTCTTTTACACTGATTTCTAAAAAGCACCATTTTCTCCCATCTCTCATAAATTCCACACAAATATAATGATACTCTACAATACTGATAAACTCTGTGTGCATTGTGAATAAGCGAATGAAGCTAAATATTCCACTATGTAATCCGCAAATATGACAGTTTTCACTTTTATTTAATAGTCTGCCAGCTGGAAAGGAAAAAGAAGCAATTGAACACGTTTACAATTCCTTATTCTTGCAAAGCAAGATTGCTCCTGGATTATAAGAATAAGGCAGAATTCAATATCATCATTGGGCTTTTGAGAAATGATGACTATTATTTCTATCAACTTACAAGTGGTTTTTGTGGTAAGAATGTTCTATAACAACTTAGGGCACTTAAAACATTCATGCAGCTTATTTTCAGAATTGAAGAGTTACCAATAGAAAGAAATACCTCCCAGTAAAAAAAAAAGAAAAAAAACAAAAAAACAAAAAAAAACAGGTTAGATTTCTTTAACAGTGATAGGAATTGAAAATTAGAAAAGAAAACAGTACCTATAATGGCAGAGGATTATTCTCTTTCCAGTGTTTTCAAAAGACATACCCCTTATTTGATGTATGTATTTAATAAAATCTGTTTTTAATTGAAAGAACAATTATTGTAATGAATCACTGTAGCTTACATATTTTAATCTGGTAAAATTACAAGAGATGATCTCCTTTTAGTTTAAATATTTGGTTGTAAAGGAAGGAGGAAGGGATAAAAGGAGGAAGAAAGAATATAAAATAAGAGGAAAAGAATCCAACATTTTCCACACAGAACACTGAAGAGTTTCTTCCAAAAGAAAAAAAAAAATTACTGGAACAAAATTTGTTTTGCTTTTTGTTTTTAATTTAAGATCTGAACTATAAATAATAGCCTATTATTCTAAAGAAACACAAAACAGGTTAAAGGAATAAGCCAGATTCCTAAAAAGAGTTTAGGGTTTTACTTACTGTATTAAAGCTGAAGAAGACAAAACCAAACTGTTATCAAGATGTATATGCAAACCAAGAATGACACAGATGTCAATAACCCACGTTTAGAAAGAACCGTGAGTTCTAGATCCAACTCTGTAGTATCAAGCCGCTGCCCCTGGGAAGCTGTCTTACATAATTAAGACTCAGTTCCACAGGAAGAAAACAGAACATGGTGGTGGGGAACAATATAAGTCCTAAATTCTGAATAGCTCTGAGAAGAGAAAGCAATGAACATTTCTAGAAATTTCACATCATTATTTCTCATTCTTATCAGATTTTCAGTCATGGCATTATTTTTTTTAATTATTTTAATGTTTACTTATATTTTAGAGAGATGGAGCATGAGCAGGAGAGGGGCAGAGACAGGGAGACACAGAATCTGAAACAGGCTCCAGGCTCTGAGCTGTCAGCACAGAGCCCGATGTCAGGCTCAAACTCACAAACTGTCAGAGAATGACCTGAGCCAAAGTCGGACGCTCACCTAGATGTCCCCAGTCTTAGCATTATTATTTTGTTCTAGCATGAAATCTCTGTCCCTTGTTCCTGCTAGGAAAACTTGGTAATTCAAAAGACCAGAATGTAAACAAGTATCTACTAGTTGACTAATTTATGCACCCACTACTGTGGAGACTCACAGAAGATGAAAAAGCAGAGTCAGCAGCAATTTCTGCTTTCAAGGGTCTGACATAACTCTCAGAAAAACAAGAAAATTTAAATAGAAACGGCCATGAATGAAGGACACCATAAATAACCAAGTTTCAGAATCATGGCTAGAGACAGAGGTAGAAGTTGGGAGAGCACAGAAACTTCCGCGGTGAGGTCATTTTTCCAACGTGTTAACCAGCTCGTGTTCCTCCTGCCTTGCACAGAGTCTTTCTGACTTCATCCCTGGAGCCCTCGTAACCAGAGGGAGGTCACCTGCTAGAAAACCATACTATCCCACTGCTGACCTGGACCACTGACTTGTACACAGATGCCCTCTTCCTGGAATCGATCAAGTAGGCGTGTGTGGGCGCTGGGCCGACGAGTGGGCAGAAGGATGGGGCACCTGGGTGGCTCAGGTGGTTAAGCATCAGACTTCAGGTCAGGTCATGACCTCACAGTCCATGAGTTTGAGTCTCACAAAGGGCTCTGTGCTGACAGCTCGGAGCCTGGAGCCTCTGTGTCTCCCTCTGTCTCTGCCCCTCTCCCACCTGCATATTCATTCTCTCTCTCTCTGTCTGTCAAAAATAAGTAGAACATTAAAAATTTTTTTAATTATATTATTCTAGTCTTCTATATTGTCATAGATAGGCTTGTCTATTAAAATTATTCAAGCCATATATTTAATACAGCATTGCATGAGTATACTGTTATGCCCAAGATTTCAATATCATCCCCCAAAACCAGAGACCGCTGGGGAGACCGAGTCACGCATGCAAAAGCAAAGGGCATTTATTATTACGGGCTTATAAGCTCGGGCTCACAGACTTCACCAGCGCAGTGAGAGCCCCGAACAAGGGCTGAGCAGGATTTTTATGGGCTTTGGGAAGGGGGAGTTACAGGAAATTGTGACACAGGTACAGGGGTCCAATCATTATCACATAACATCATTGGCAGTAACTTTAATCATCCAGAGTTTTCGTTACTTTTGGCAGGACCCAATCACAACATTTAGAGTATTAACCCATTACAGGGTGGACCCAGGACCCTCACGTAGGGTGTAACTAGCCTTAAGGAATAAGTGATTACCTATAGCTTCTATCTCTAGGCCCGCCCTTAGGAATGTTAAGGGTGTTAGCTGGCCTTTCCTGATTGGGTGTTACAAGGGTGGTCCCTCCTGTCTTGGGCAATGTGTGCCCTTTTATTGTCTAATGATTCTGAGAAACGGACACCTAGGCCTCCAAGGTCAGAGGGGAAACTTGAAGCCTGTCATGGAGTCAGTTTGATTCAGACCCGTGTTCTTACAATACTACAGTTTATTCTTCTGTAGATAGACATTAGTGACTTGTGTGGTTTTCAAATTTCAAATATCACTAACAATGCTTTCATGAATATTCTTGTAATGGCTTTCCTGGAGCATGTGTATACATTTCGTTAGTGGAGGTTCTGAGTCATTGGGTGTGCCTACAGGCAAACACTTCTCCAAAGTGATTGTATGAACCTACACTCCCACCAGGAGTGCGTAATAGCTCATTGCCAACTTAATCATTCTCTAACTTTCAACAATATCTTTTTTTGTGTTTTTCTAACACACTGATTTCTTTAAATGTTTCTGATTAAAACACACTTAGTGTACCAAGTACCTTGTAGCATTAGTTCTTAAATTGGCCTTTTAGTATAGGAACTTTCTGGACATAATGCAATGAACACACTAAAGTGTAAATGTATCTATTGAAATAATCACTAGGAAATGAAAAGTGACAATAATCATTTTCTAGCAATTTCAGTAATAATGTAAAAAAGAAATCTAGAAACCTCATTCTTTTCCATAAAATGAAGGAAAGTCATCTTACTAGATTATGAAAGACAAAATCATCTTTTCATGTTTTTAATTCCTTTCGTTAGAAAATTATGTTTCTTTTTTTAAATTTCTCTTTTTGTTTTATTTATTTTTTGAGACAGAGAGAGACAGAGCATGCGTTGGGGAGGGGCAAAGAGAGAGGGAGACACAGAATCTGAAGCAGGCTGAGTTGAACACTCAGCCAACTAGGCCACCCAGGCACCCCAGAAAAATATAAAGTTTCTAATAAAAAAATTTTTTACAGTTAAAAGACTATAAGATTGCCTTCATTTTTAGAACACAGCTATTGAAATGAGACTCTCCTGATTCTGAAAATAAATGCTGGAGACAAGTATGAGCGATACGGGAAGGGCAAAATACTTGCCTTTACCCCATGTTACTAAGACTCAAGAATGCATTTCAAATCAAATTCAGCTTTTTATGGCCATGTTCCTATTAAGTCTTAAGACAAGAGAAAAACCTGAAGTTTCTGGAAAGAATGTAACACAACTATGATCTTATTGTATCTGCAACTATTTGCACATTTGAGTTTTTTTTCCTGCAAAACCCAGAGTCATTACTAATAATAGATACTCCTTGAAGCAAATACTGCCAAAGAGCACTAAGCTCCAGACACATCAAGATAGGATCTGAGAATAATGCTTCTGCTTCACAAGAAATAGAGCATCCAGTGAACCTGAGAAAGAAGTATAACAGTATTGATTTAATAGTTTGTTTGTTTGTTTGTTTGTTTTTTGATTTTCCTCTGTTTTCTTGTAGACTAGCCAAAGGCATTTAACCTTTTCTACAGGGCCACTGAGTTTGCATGAATGCATGCTTAAGGCCAAATTACAGAGAACAAATAATGCACTGCTGTGTTAACTTTAAAAGGACATTTGAAGAAACATCTTGCTCACAGTAGAAACAACCATCAGTTTCACTGGCTCTTCAGTTGCCCTCGTGGGTTTTTAAAAACTCTTTTTAAATTTTTATCTTTTAGAGACAAAGCAAGCAGGGGAGGGTCAGAGAGAGAAGGAGGTACAGAATCTGAAGCAGGCTCCAGGCTCCCAGCTAGCTGTCAGCACAGAGCCTGATGCAGAGCTTGAACCCACGAACTGTGAAATCATGACCTGAGCTGAAGTCAGACACTCAACTGACTGGGCCACCCAGGCGCCCCACCCTCATGGGTTTTAAGCAGAAAAACAAAACAGTATCTTAAATGTTTTAAAGGCTGTACTGGCTATTGCGTTATTCATGGAGCCCACGGAGAGGCTGGGGCTCCCCCAGAGAGTGGGAGCAGACATCGTCTCTCCAGGGCTGCTGCTATTAACACACAGCGATGACAGTGTCTGAGCAGGCGGGCAGTAGAGGCAGTGAGTGAGTGTGGTCAGATGCCGAGTTGAAGGTGATGAAAAAGCAAAGAGAAATCTCTGCAGGTTGGATGGGAAGTGTGATCAGAGGACCCAAGGATGGCCCCCACATGGGAACTGCTACTAATTAAGGGGCCATGCTGAGAGGAGGAACGGAATTTTAGTGAGGGCATGTAAGACTTACAATTATCTTTAAGCATCTGTGATGAGCATTTCTAGAGGACTACGTACAGACACAGCATTGGAAAATCACTAGTAATATTTAAATCACGAGACGGAGAAGAGGAGAGACCCAAGGACTGAGATCATCACACCATTGGGACAGTGGTAAGATGAAGGGCCACCAAGGGAAATAACCCTGAGACGGAGCCACCAGAAGGTACAGAGAGAGAAAACAGAAAGTGCAATGTACCTGAAGTGTGGTGATACAAGTCTTCAGGGAGAAAAGGGGAATAATCTGTGTCAGATATGGCGAAGATATAAAAGGATGCTGAGGTTGGACTTCAGGCTATGGCGAGCAGCCTCACTGGGGTTTCCCTTGTGTTGAAACTCAGCTTGAGCAAGTTTAAGAAACACTGTGACAACAAAAGAAATTGGGCACAGTGAGTAAAGCCAACTCTTTTGAGAAATTCTCTTGTAGACAGAGGCAGAGAAATGGGGCAGTGATTGGAGTAAGTGGAATCAAGAGTATTTCTATAAGACGGGAAGAAAAACAACACGTTCATACATACAGGAGAAAGGGGCAGCTGGAGCCAATCTCTGGGAGTCCAGAAGGGATGGAAGGAATGAATGTACAAGGGGAGGGACTGACCACAGATGAGATCATGGGCGCTACCTCAAGTAACAAATTATCGGCTCCAGGCAAGGGTGGGGAGAAGGTGTGGAAGACTTGTGAAGAGAGGCAAAAGCCTCTGAGAGTCATGTAACAGAGGGGAAGAGTAAGCCAATCAGGAAAACACAGCAGGGTGGCAGGTGAGCTCAGAGAACCCCTGTGAGTTTAGTGACCATTACAATGAGGGAAGGGACTTTCTGTGTTTCTCCTTGATCATGCCCGGGGTACAGATGCAAACACAGAGGCAAATATCTGCATTTAACCATGGTTGGTGTTTCACCATGGTGGCGGAGGCTCATTCTTTTTCGGTTTCATTCAGCTCTTGATCCCCTCAGTACACATTTTCATAGTGCCTCCGAGTATGAGACATATTTTCAAGACGAAGCACACGGCACGGTTGCTAAGTTGCAGGGGTCCTGGCTGGGGCGCTTGGTCATACTTTGTGGCCACACAGCAAATCCTGAAGCATGCTGAGATTTCTGCTTTTATTCTTGATGTTTTCAATACTTACGTTATTATCATATTTTAGTTTCTCAACTTGGTCTTATTTGTTTCTAAGCTCTTTCCCCTCCCCCCACCAAAAAAAAAATACATAAAGAAACTCAAGGAAATATTCTTGAATATTCTTTTCTTTCTTGATTGCTTTAATATAACCTGAAATACATGACAGGCACCTTATAAAGCTAATAAAATTTTGTTTTCAGGTGAATAAAATTCTTAACCCCAGTGAAACATTCATTTTCATGTATTCATAAGGCCTACCAGATTGTTTTGCTCCCCCTTCCCTGGTGGATGGCAGTGGCCTAACAAGTGGCAGGGGTTACTTACCCTGTCGTCAGGAATATCATGGGGAACATTTACTAAGGTATGTAAAGACCCCAGGCTTTACTGGGTGTTATTACTTCCACTGCTAAGAGCATTTCTGATTCAGAACTCTTTCTTTCCTAGTTCAGGATGTATTAAAAATCAAAGTGCTCTGTATCCTTGATTCTTGAGATCATTTTTCAGTTTTGAATGTCAAGTCATAAAAATACGGAAACCGAGCCTCTTTTGTAACCCTAGGCTTTGCTTAGAAGTGTCAAATCTACTTTAAATGGTTGAACTTTAAAAGGGTTATAAATTATACTCCATCCGTGACTAAATAAGATTCCATGAAAAATAAAGGCCTACGTCCAAATAGAAGCCAAGAAAGTACGTTTTTCAAAAAGATATGCTGTCTTCACAATTTCTTCATAATACTTCTGCCTTTGTCTTCTGAAGTTAAAAATTACAGAAACAGAATGAATCTGCCTCCAGACTCCCCGAGGCTGGAAACGAGGACCGAGAAAAGTTGTTTACCCTGGTAGTCTCCATCTGCAATGAAAACTCATCCTCTAATTCTATAGAATCACCTAATCCAAGAACTGGGGTAGGCCACTCCATCTTTCACATGTAATGACTGTGAGACTCATGGCTGCCTTGATTGCCTTTTTGCAAACATACTTAGCTCTTCTGTTATGTCACTGCTAAAATTGATGCGCCAAGATCCGGTCACGGTTATCCGCAGAGAACCTCTCAACTGGGTCAACACTGGTGAAATGTAAACACCCTTCACTTTCAGCTCTCACCGGAGTCTGACCCTGTTGGCTTTGTCGGACAGGCCGGTCACAGCGTGGACGCGCACTGAACACGTGTCAAGGCAGTGGGGCCGCTCCACTCCTCCCCTTGGGTATTTGATGGTATAAAGTTGATGTGAGCCTTTGTATTTGTCCTTAACTGCATTTCTTTGGATTAAGGACCACTGTTTTTCCAGCCTGTAAATATTTTTAAATTTTAATCTGTTCTTTATCTTAGCTTGGTTGCCTTCACACCCAAAATAAAAATGCTGTCCAGCTTATCTATCTACCCATCTACCTACCTACCTACCTACCTACCTACCTACCTACCTATCTTCCTCTAAGGGTTAGAAGCAGCTAATAGTGAAACAAAATGCTTCCTGTGACCTCAAGGGAGTTCCTATTTAATGAATTTTGAGTTCCTTCTCCAAGTACTAATTTGAAAATTACCAAGTAAGGCATACTCATGAAATAGCTCTTGGGTCAGCATTTCTGAGAAGTCATCTCTGTCCTCTGAGGCTAAAAAAGTGCTCTTTATTGCTGTTCCAACCTCTGGACATGCTCAGAATTCAGGTCACAGTCTGACATTAGCCCATGTCCATGTCACAGAGGCGCCTGTGATGGGTTTTCTCCTCCCCACCCCCACACTGGTGAATGCCCCATGAACACAAGAACCGTGTCTTCATCTCAGCACCCCAACACCAGGCACCATACATGGCTGGTGCTAACTGTTGAATAAGTTCTTGGGGGGGTTGTCGAGCTGAACAAAAATGGAGCATGTACAGAGAACTGTAACCCTATATTCATTTACTCGGCAATAAACTATGGGCTTCTTCAGCTTCCTCCAGAGCCAATACTCTTGGACTAGTGAATCCAGCAATAGATTCATTAGTATGTCTTTCTCTCTTCATCATAGCCACAAACGTTTTACAGGAAATATTCTTTCCCAAATCTTTAGTTCTTTGCAATCGCTTGGTCAGTCTAGTCTGGAGGGTCTTGCCTATGACTGCACCCCCCCACCTGTCCTTCATCTTCCTCATCCTGCCTGCTACATCACTCCCCTGTCTTGTAGGGGGAAGACCTGACCCTCGTTAGACAAGACTGACAGTTCCCAACAGGCATTTAAGTAAGAAATCTGATGTCCCTGTCAGGACACATTGTTTTGTAAATGTCTGTCCACTTGATTTCAGGCCAACAGTCTCAGCTTTAAGAAGAAAATCTCCATCTTAATCCCCTTGGTTTCTCTGTCCTCAGTGCCTATAAGAAGATGACGCTTGTCACAGAGTATGTAGTGCCTGAAAATAATTCTCCAAATGAATTACTGCTCCATACTATTTAACAAGGCATCACAGACACATTTTCTCAATAGCTGGTGACTCTAACTTAGAAGAAAAAATTCTCTATGTTAAATTTGATATCAAAATCTTAGTTCATGAAAGGTTATATATAGTTAAAATTACAAGTATCTTATTTGTAGGTAAATTTATAGAGCTTGTAATATCTATAATCTGACTTCTACCCATTTTTTTTCAGTTTTGTTTCAATATTTCCCCATGTGAACCTATTGCCACAGAAACAATGCAAGCCCTTCTCTGATTTTGTGGCATTTATTTTATCATGCTCATTTTCCTTAGGTTCCTAATTAAATAAAGCATATTATCATTCGTTGGTAGTCATTATTGTTTAACTCTTATAGTAGTAAATTTGTCACTCATTATGTGAGATCTAGCAACCTCATTAAAAGCTTGTTGAGGGCAGAGTTCATGTTTGTTTGTATGTGTATTTGTTTTTAATTTTCATATTTTACAGATAGAATTTAGCCCACTGCTCAGTAATTAACTAATTACCAAATTAAAGCTGAAAAATCTAACCAAATGATAAATAGATGATATTAAGTGAATAAGACTTAACTAAATACATGTTAAATTTACTCCAGATACTCCCTTGTTTCTAAGCCCTACCCATATCCTAGATTTTGCTGAATTCAACTTCAAATAAATGATCCCTATCTCAAAAGCATTATATCCAGCTACTCTACCTCAAACAGCTGATGAATACCAGCCAAACAATCTGATAAAACCCCTCACTGCTTCCTGCCATTACTGTGAGCATTTTATATCACCCACTGAGAGGGCTCGTATTACCATAAGGGAAATTGATTTCTGTCAGCAGCTCTGTCTCTAGGACATGACCGAGTCAGTTATCTGTAGGCTGTGTTTAGTTTCTACACCCCTGAAATATATTAACATTTCTCTTTTGAGATCATATGAAGTAAACAGGTATGCAAAATAATTAGATAGAGCTTAAAATAGGCTTTAAATATACAAAGGCATGCTTTTATAAGTTGAACAATACACTAGTCATGCACCCGAACCTAGAAGACATTAAAAACTAGAAACATTAGGGCATCCTTTGTGCAATTTAAAAATGGGGTTCTGTCATGGGCTGACAGCAAGGAACATTTTATATATGTATTAACTTGCTTTCCCCAAAACAATAAGCTGATTTTTCATGGCCCACCTACTCTCAGAGCTGTTTTCAGCTTTAACCACAGAGACAGTTTGTGTCTTCACTTGGAGGTCATCCCTGCTCAGGGTGATGGGGAGTTTGCTTTCATTTCCACTGCAGACACGCACTGGGAAGACGACACGTTGGTAACGTCTTCGGGACGGACACCGCGGACGCGGGTCACTGAGAACGTCACCACTGCAAATGTCACCTGGCACATCTGGGAAATGTCATGTGGTCTCGAAGTTTATGTGAGAGAGCCCAGCCCATGAGGTGGCCCTTCGTACCTACTGATGAATCAGCAGAATTCCTGGCCAGATAAAATAGAAGGTTATCACAGTATTAGTGATAATATTAGCAACCATCGTAGTTATTTATATGAATACCCTATATGTACGGGTATTATTTCATTTAATATAGTCAACAACCCTGTCAAGTAGCATTGTTGTTAGTGTGTTAGTGGGAGCATGAAGACACAGGGACTTAGCATCTCAAAAGCTCAATGGCGATGATTTGGAACAAGGAGACTAACCCAAGTCTCTTCTGTTTAAAAACTCATGGCTTTATGTGGCTGATTTGCTACCTGATTATTGGGACTGTTGGTCTTCATTTCATCCAGGGGGCATTCTCACTTGGTAACCAAGATTGATCTTCACCAGTGCATGGTGGGAATCACATGTGGAAGCCCATGTGAGGGATGTCTAGATAGAGGCTGAGCTGCCTGCCCCATTCGTCTACTCTACAGGGGTCATAAGTTAATGATTTTAAGATGGAGAGAATACGCTGAATTATCTGGGTGGGCCCATGACAATCACAAGAGTCCTTCTGAGTGAAAGAGGAAGGCAGTGGAGTCATATTTAGAAAGAGATTTGAAGATAATACTGGGCTGGCTTTGAACAACATGCTGCTGGAGGCAGGAGCAATGGGCCCAGGAGTTCTGGCCACCTGTAGAGCCTAGGAAATAAATTCTTCCCCAGAGCTTCCAGAAGGTGCGTCAGGAGGAAAGTAATCCAATGACCACATTCCAGACAAAGGTTTCTTATAAGTAGTAATAATAGTATAATGATAAACTCCAAAAATTAGGTATTTTAATAGAATAAAATGCATTTATTGTAAAGTTATAAAGAAATGTCTCAAACTTAGAAAGCAGTCTTTAGACTCATCCGAAATGGTACAATTCCACCCTTCTACTTCAGAGTGAATTTATGCACGTGAAAGCAAATGTGACTTTTCAGTACTGATACCATCAGTATTTCTTGATACACAGACCACAGTGGTGGTGGCCTGATTCCATTAAAATCTCTGATGGTAATGGGACACCTGGATGGCTCAGCTGGTTAAGCATCTGACTCTTGGTTTCTGCTCAAGTCAGGATCTCATGGTTCATGAAATTGAGCCCTATATCAGGCTCTGTGCTGACAGTGAGGAACTTGTTTGGGATTTTCTCTCTCTCTCTCCAAAATAAATAAATGAACATTAAAAAAAATACAGGTGGCATGATGATGTCTGAAAAAGGAAGTTGCTTTTAATTTTTTTTTTTCTATGACAGGAGGGAAAAAGCAAAGAGAGAACCACAAAGAAAAAATGTTGTTCAGGGAGTGGAAGGTTCAGGGAGTTCTCCCCCGATGACCTCAATCTGCTCATCAAAATAGAGGTCAAGGCATGCCTCATATGCCAAGGGGTATGAAGATCTGAGCTTGATTGCACATGATGGGCTCACAGTGGCCAAGCACCTGGTGCAATAGGGAGCGAACATGAAATAGATGAGATGATTGCTCAGGAGCAGAGCAGTTGTTACTGAACCCAACTCAGTCTGAAAGCCAAATCAGAGGAAGAGAATGTAAACTGGAATCTATCCCAATAGGGAATATGAAGAACATCACATGACAGAAGCAAACAAACCAGACGTTCTCAAAAAGGAAGTACGTACTTCTGCAATGTCTGACCTGTTTTCAGACGAGGCAGAGAACTCTGGGCGTTCTGCCATGGGTTCCTACTCATCACAGCTTTCCTTGCACCATCTTATACTTGCTCCTAGCATGTCTTTCTCCATTCATCTGCAGCTCTATGAAAACAGAGACTGTAACTCCATTGCTCCCCATCGTATTCCTCAGCACAGTATCTGATAGATCTTAAGTGATCAGTCAGTAGGTATTATCTTGCTGGATGTTGACATGAAGTGAGAAGTATATTATTTAGTAAGAGTGGAAAGGGGTTGCAATAGAAAAGGATGAGAATCACACTAGAACCCCATGATGCCTGGAACAGAGCAATTTTCTGCCTACCAGAAATGCCACAGACACTACAGTCTCCAGCTCTGTGCGGTACCCTCTGTTAGCTACGTAGTGTGAACTAGGTAGGGCATAAAAACCCAAAGACAAATGGATAAAAGTAGCCCCAGGGTCATGGTTCTTTCTGTTATCCCCTCTCCCTACTTGATTCTGCTCCTCCTCCTCAGCCTGGGAAGAGGTTTTGGCCATGACCTTGTAGGCTGTCTGGCATGGATGCTGTTTTAGTTTTTGTGGCTTTCTCTCTTGCTGGCTTTTGATCTGATGATGGCTCTGACGATCATGACTCTGGCCCACCTAATTTTCTTCAGTTTGTGTCCCCGCAGTAAGCCTTTCTGCTTACAGAGTGTTAACTACAACTGGATCATCTGCTATGTGAACTGTTACTCTATTGCAGCCATTAGTTTCTGGGTCTTCCTGTCCCCTCTCATTGACACATTCAATCTATTTCAGGCATCCATTACTGGTCAACAATCACAGACACACACAAAGTGAACAAATATGAACCCAATTCAACACTGAGGTGTGGAGGCATCAAGGGAGAGTATATCAGGTCCGAGTTTACAACTGGGTAAAGGGTTTCAAGGTCTGGTGCATAGAATCAGTGGAAACAGAGGTCAAAAATAAGTTAAGAGGCTGAAAGCCAGAAGATCAGGGAAAAGGGAAAGCTGAGAATGTTAGAGTGTTGGGTGGACAACAGATTACAAAGAAGAATTTTGATTTATGTGTCAGAGGGAGAATCCATTTCATAAAGTACAAACAGCTTAGCTATTCCCCTATAGACTTGTGGGAATGAAGAAGTGAGCCTAATCCCAGGGAACAAATAGTTTGCCTCCCTTTATACTTATGGTAAATATAAAGTAAACTTATTTCAGAGCTTTTCTAATAACTTGGTTCAGATATTGGAGGTCATCATTCAAAAATGCATGTTGAATATGTACTAGTTTCCAGACACGTGATGTCTACAAGTCAGAAACAGACATGACCCTTGCCATCAAGGGTCACAATCTGCAAATAGATAAGGCTCTCTATGCTATCTCATAAAGCAAAACAAAGTTTATATCTGGAAATTTCAGAAAGGTAGATATGGATAATAAATGAGAAAGATATCTTAATTAACTAGAAATGTCCAGCAGGGAAAATAGGCAGCTGCAGTGGCTTCTCTGATGGACTGTTGCTAGGGTCCTCTCCAAGATGCCCAAATCTAAACCCCCAATATGACGGTGCTCAGAATTGAGGCCTTTGGGTCAGGGTTAGGTCCTGAGGGTGGAGTTGTCATGAATGCGATTAGTGCCCTTATAAGAAGAGACAGGAGAGAGATGAGCACTCTCTCTCTGCCATGTGAGGACACATGTCAGGTAGGAAGTGGACCTCACCAGACACCAGATCCACCAGCACCTTGATCTTGGACATCTCAACCTCTAGAATGTTGGAACTACATTTCCGTTGTTTATGAGACTCAGTATTCTGTAACGGCAGTCCCAACTAAGTTTCTGTTCTTTGAAGATACTGGAATTTAGGCTACAGTATGTTTTGAAAGGTACACTTGAGGCAAGAGAGCATGGGGGCATATCGGAGAATCACACAATTATCTTCCTACGTAGACGATATGATTCCTTATCCAACACTGTTTTCCTTGTATGGATGTTGTCGAAGAATGCACTGGGCAGAAGTTATACCCTCAGAGACTGCTGATTGATTATCTGACCCTGAATCTAAAATTACCTCTGAGTGTAAGCCCTTAACAAACAGTACCTAGATTTCAGTGACTCTTATTTATAAAGCAAATCTCTTTGCTTAAAAAACACTCAGATATTAGAGGCTAAGAATATAAAGCTGGAAATTCAAAAGGGAAATGTACCTGACTGATATGCTATCTTGTTTAGCATACTTTAAAACCTATTTTTTAATGTAAAAGATGGCTTAGCTTTTAACTCATACAGTCTTAATGGGTATAAAGTCAATACATAGATATATAAAATATATAACACATAAATATATAAAAACACATATATGAACTACATATCCATATGTGGACTTAAAACCTATATTCACCCAATCAGGATGTGTAATATGGCAGGTTTACTTAACCAGAATCTTTGTTCATTCTATAATTCATTCTGCCAACTCTTTTTTATTTAATCCTTTGTATCATAAAACTAAGGTAAAAACTGATGTTGAGTTTTGCCCTTTTTGCTAAAAATGTGAAACTGCCCAGAGCCGTGCTTAGTTTGTCAATATATTTACCATATAATTGAACCATGTGAGAGACAGCCACACTCAGAGTCACCCAGACCACTGATCCACAAATACTGTGAGATACAAATGTGTGTTGTTTTAAGCCACTAATCCTAGGAATATTTCATTACCCAGGGAGTGATCCCAAATACAGTCCTGAAATCTATATTTTTAAAAATGCTCTATGTTACTCTGAGCCTGAAGATCCATTGGTCAATGTTTTAGTAAACACAGGTGACGTGTATTCTGAGTTCCCTGAAAGAATATTCCTTCCTTGAATCTCCTGAGCTTTCTATAAACACAGTATTCCAGAAGTTATAGTAGGCAACAGTCTACCATGATCCAAATCTCATTTTAATATATTTGGAGTTTTCCAGTGTTGATATCAACTCTGTAAGATCAACCTTTGGTAACTCCTGCTATTGCTACCCCATGTTCTGATAATCCCTCCTTTTTAATTTTTAAGTTTATTTATTTTGAGAGAGAGACAAAGAAAGAGCCTAAGCCAGGGAGAGGCACAGAGGAGGGAGAGAGAGAAGAGAGAATCCCAATAAGGCTCCGCACTGTCAGCACAGAGCCCGATGTGGGGCCTGAAGCCAGGGACCACGAGATCATGACCTGAGCCAAAACCGAGACTCAAGCACTTAACCAACTGAGCGACCCAAGTGTCCCTGCCTTATTGAGTTTTGATTCCTAGTCCTTGAAGGGCAGCTGCTCAGAATCTATGCTTCTGTGCATTCAGATATGGCATTCTTACTCAAGTGAGCCACATTGGGATGTTTGCATTCATCTTCATGATGTAAGTAAAATGAATGCTGCAAGAGAGAGAGCAAGACAGAGAAACAGAGAGAAGCAGGGATTCAGAGAGGTGGGAAGAAGAGGGAGTTGGTGTCTATGCCTATTTAACAAGTATATGCTCTCAGTTATGATGGGTAATATGGCCAGTGGAGCGGTGCATGAAGAATAAAGCTTGAGGAATGGAGGCGGACAATTTTTCCAGAATTTGAAAGAATGAGGTGACTTTAAAGGAGCCCAGAGAACCTCCTCTATGTACTCTGATTCCCAGCAGCCATGGCCTCACTTCCCACTACTGACCCACATGGTGTATCAGACTGTGGTGGCTCACCTCTTCTATTCCAGCATATTCCACACTCGCTCATGACTTACATCAATTCTTATGTTATTAGAAATACAGAGGCAACATGGGAATTTGCCTTTTCTTCTAATGGTCTTTTGAATGACTCACTGCCAGAAGAAATACACAACTCACTGGTTCCCACCTCTATCCAGCATCCACTGAGGATGTGTGCAGAATGCGTTAGTGAACACTGAAAACACTCCGGGAAAGGAAAGGAACTGTGTGCCTTGTTTGACCTGAAAAGTCTAGACAGAGGCTACATGAAGCATATTTCTATTTCCTGCACTTCACTAGCCTAACTATCTGATTTCTGGACAAAATCATACATTGTAAATGAAAAACCTTTAGAAAGCACCTGACTTTACATTCTAATTTTATACATGCAAAGATGGAAAGCCAGAGAGATTAAGTGGCGCATACACACAGGCCACAAGACTAGATGGAAAAGAAGCAGATCCTAGATGCTGTGACATCTGGCAAGCTGGGTGAGCAAACTTCAGTTTGGACTAGCCTGGATTTGAATCACAGCTTTGCTCGTCCATGGTACTGAACCCTTGTCAAACCATTTCTGTCACCTGTAGACAGGTTGATGTCACTCTGCATGTCTAGAAATGTGTGAATTAAGTGAGGGGACACTTGCAGAGCTCTTGGAAAAGACCGGCACATCGCTATCACTAACATTAACGTACTGATTACCACCAGCTCCTAACACCACCTTCCTGACCTCCAGGGTCATCTTCTTCCCAGGAAGGCACAAAGTCTCTCCATAAGCTTACATGTTCCAGAGGCCTTTTCCTAGCTGATAAATGAAACTGTGCATCTCTCTAGTGGGCCTTTATTAACCAATTTTGTAGGATGAACATCTTATGGCTTCAACCACTGCATCCACAGTGCACTTGCCAAACAAAACCGAGGGCAGGTCACTAAATCTCAGTTAAGGGTCTCCTGGGGGCTCAGTCAATTAAGTGTCCGACTTTGGCTCAGGTTGTAATCTTATAGTTCGTGAGTTCAAGCCCTGCATCAGGCTCTATGTTGACAGCTCAGAGCCTGAAGCCTGCTTTGGATTCTGTGTCTTCCTCTCACTCTGACCTCCCCCACTCATGCTTATTCTCATCTCCCCCCCACCCCCGCAAACAAATAAATGTTAAAAAAATTTTTTTAAACCTCTAAATCTCAGTTTATTGGAACTTCCAATTTAAGTGGTATCTTAAATCCTGATTTGCCAAATCTGGAAACTCTACCAAAAAGTCTAAAACAGTTAAAGTACATCTTCCAAAGTTCTGCCATTGCTATATAAGCAAAGACAATCAATTGGCTATACCATAGTAATGTACCAATTAAAGACCTATGTTAGTAAAATTTTACAGTATTGTTGCAGGTATATTTACTCAACATTTAATTATTTGGGTAAGTTTAGACACACCCAGACTTAGACTTCAGGCAGTAAGCACACCTTTAGGCTGCAAATCTCACTTATCAATATCCACAATTTTCTTTTGTGAAAACACACAGTAGTGATTCACAAGGGAATTCTGGCTCATAAAATCATTTTTATCCTCTCCCTTCAGCTGTAAGGGCAAATAAGAGGATTAATACCACTGGTGAAAATAGGGAAACATTCCCATACCCCCTTTTCTTAGAGCATTTAGTTTTAATTGTTGTTCTAATTTTAAGTTCTTTGTGTCTTTGAATCATAAGCAAATCTCTTTTACAGTTAATATGGTTCTCAACAGCTTTAAGACCCAGACATGACTTTATCAAGGACCCAGCCACCATCTCCTTGAAATGAAGGCATCAGGTTGTACTTCCCAGTTTCTGGGGATGGGGGAGGGGAGCCTGTCTTTCTTCCATTGGTGCCTTGCTCAAAACCACCTCCTGTCATAAAGATACAAGTTCATTTTTCCTTTGGATAAAGGTGACAGATGGTCACCCCAATCACCTGGTGAATTTAGGATGGCAAATGGTACTGTAAAGCCTCTTACCTGACTGCTGCACATTGTTTTTCTTGAGAACATGAATGTAACAGGTTGTATCTGCTTGCTTTCTAAAAGGCTGAGACATATTCTGTCTTTGAAATTTTTTAGGAGATCACCTGTGCTTTACCTCACACTCAGACTTTGGGCTTATTCAATCATAAGATTGTTTTCTTTCTTTTCTACCTTCATTGGGAGGTTTTCTGAGTTGTGAGGACATTGTGTGTTAAATTATACTTCTCCACATTATTCAAATCCAAGTCATGGTGAATCTGAAAAGCTTTGGATTATTATATTTATTTTTGGTACAAAAGGCAAAGGGAAGAAATATGGCATGGGAAACTCATTTTTTTTAATGAATAAATCAGAGTTTTTAAAAAATTAATGCTACTTTTCCATGTAGATGAGTCTGCTATTCTATAGCATTAATATTCTGCCCCTTTACTTTCCATTCTTGTTTTGGAAATCTTAACCCTTATGACCCAGCAATAGCACTGCTAGGGATTTACCCAAGGGATACAGAAGTGCTGATGCATAGGAGCACATGTACCTCAATGTTCATAGCAGCACTTTCAACAATAGCAAAATCATGGAAAGAGCCTAAATGTCCATCACCTGATGAGTGGATCAAGAAGATGTGGTATATATACACAATGGAGTATTACATGGCAATGAGAAAGAATGAAATCTGGCCATTTGTAGGAAAGTGGATGGACCTCGAGGGTGTCATGCTAAGCAAAATAAGTCAGGCAGAGAAGGACAGATATCATATGTTTGCACTCATAGGTCTAATAGGAGAACAGGAGAAACCTAATGGAGGACCAGGGGGAGGGGAAGAGGGAAAGAGAGTTGGAGAGAAAAGGACACAAAACCTGAGAGACTATTGAATACTGAAAACGAACTGAGGGTTGAAGAGGAAGGGGAGGAGGGAAAAGAGGTGGTGGTGTTGGAGTAGGGCACTTGTGGGGAAGAGCACTGGGTGTTATATGGAAACCAATTTGACAATAAACTATTAATAAATGAATAAATAAAATAAAATAAAATAAATGTAAGATAGATATGAAGTTTAGTTTCCTCAGAGTATCCAATGGGAAAAAGACAACCTCTTTAACAGATGGTGCTGGGAGAACTGGATAATGACATGCAGAAGAATGAAACTAAAACCACTTTCTTACACCTACACAAAAATAAACTCAAAATGGATGAAGGACCTGAATATGAGCAGGAAACCATCAAAACTGTAGAGGAGAAGCAGCCTCTTTGACCTCAACTGCAGCAATTTCCTACTTGACACATCCCCAAAGGCAAAGGAATCAAGAGGAAAAATGAACTGTTGGGACCTCATCAAGATAAAAAGCTTCTGCATGGCAAAGGAAACAATCAACAAAACTAATAGGCCATGGATGGAATGGAAAAAGATATTTGCATATGACACATCGGATAAAAGGCTAGTATCCAAAATCTATAAGGAACTCACCAAGCTCCACACCCAAAAAACCCAAATAATCCAGTGAAGACGTGGGCAGAAGTCATGAACAGACACTTCTTCAAAGAGGACATCCAGATGGCCAACAGACACATGAAATGATGCTCAGCGTCACTCATCATCAGGGAAATACAACTCAAAACCACACTGATATACTACCTCATGCTGGTCAGAGTGGCTAAAATGAACAAATCAAGAGACTATAGATGCTGGAGAGGATGTGGAGAATGTTGGTGGGAATGTGAACTGGGGCAGCCTCTCTGGAAAACAGTGTGGGAGTCCCTCAAAACATTAACAGTGGAACTCCCCTATGACCCAGCAATAGCACTGCTAGGGATTTACCCAAGGGATACAGAAGTGCTGATGCATAGGGAGCACATGTATTCCAATGTTCATAGCGGCACTTTCAACAATAGCCAAATCATGAAAACATGTCCATCAACTGACAAATGGATCACAAAGATGTGGTTTATATATACAATGGAATACTATATGGCAATGAGAAGGAATGAAATCTGGCCATTTGTAGCAACATGGATGGAACTCAAGGGTATTATGCTAAGTGAAATACATCAGACAGAGAAAGACAGATACCATATGTGGAACAGGAGAAACTTAACAGAGGGCTATAGGGAGAGGAAGGGGGGGAAAACAGTTAAGGAGAGGGAGGGAGGCAAACCATAAGAGACTCTTCAATACAGAGAACAAACTTGAGGGTGTTGGGGAGGTGTGGGAGGGGGGAAATGGGTGATGGACATGGAGAAGGGCACTTCTTGGGATGAGCACTGGGTGTTGTATGGAAACCAACTCGACAATAAACTATATTAAAAAATAAATAAAATGTCAATAATGTTTAATCTAAAAAAAATTAGTTTGGAAGAGAAAAAAGAAAAAGAAAGAAAGTGTAGTTTCCTCAAAAAGAAATTCTTGTTTCTATAAAGAAAAGCAATAACATAAATGATTTCCACATTCATGTATACATATCTAATGGTGACTAATATCAGACCAAAACTTTTCTCTTTTCTTGAACTAGATTTAGGAAATGAAGTAATTACCTACAATGAGGGAAATTTAAAAAACACAAATTACTTAATTTTCTGGACATTTATAAATAAAAATTTTTTTTACTAAATTTCTTCATTTTAATTTTCCACATTACATCCTATTTCACATGTAAAACAGGCACAACCTTGTTGAGAGGCTATATAAATAATACCTACTGATATTCTTAAAGGTTGTTTCAATAATGGCATCCTTTACTTAGAAAAAAAAAAACACAGTAATTTCAACAAATTTCATTCATAATCTTTCAGCCAAAGTTTTATTCCTATTTAATGGGAATAGCAAAAGTGTACATTTGTGGAACTTTCTACCATAAACTAGTAGATTTTTGGAAAACTATTCATATTGTCACAAGGACTGTAATAATAATATATTTTAATCTGCCAATTTGGGTCTCTTTCTATCTTCAGTAAGAAAGGGAAAAAACAAATTTGCTTCATCACTTCTCATTCAGGCTATATGAAATAAAATTTTTTTCTTCATTGGCTTATACTTAATTGGTTCTGCATGTTAAATGTTATTGCCTAAAATGCAAACCAGCAATTGGCAGAACTGTGAAGCTAAAGATAGTGCAAAATCCTTCCCCTATCATAACATCATAATAGCTAAAAATCCTGATTTATAAATATTAACTTTTCTTATAAGAGAAGGATATCAAACTATTTATATATGATATATACATAGTCATATATATGATATATATCTCAAACTAAATATATCTCCTAGAAATAAACACTATATGATTTTGCTCACTGACCTTTCATTTTATAAAAGGGTGAAATCAATAATCTATTTATTCAGCCAACTGAAAGCAATTTCAAGCAATTTCATATGAGATTGAATTTTTACAGCTTTTTTTCATCCTACAAGTGCTAACAAAAACTAATATCTTCTCAATTGCTAGACAAATATAAAATGTCAAATCTTGGCAGCCTTTCAAATACATGAAATAAAATCTACTTACAGGTGAATAATCGTCCTATGAAAAAACTTCTTTCTCCAAAATCAGGAGGCAGCTTTTGGGCCAGTGGGTTATTGGCATGCTGTAAAGTGAGAAATGAATGGGCATCTGTTTTTAAACATTCCACAACACTGACCTGAGAATCGTGACCATTTTAAGTCTTGTTACAAGTCTGTATGTATATAGGCCACTGACATAGACACAATGATAGAACGCTTTATTTATTCCTGTTGCTACAGGCTGTGTCCAAAGACACCCAAGGAGCTACACAAATGAAAACTGAAATAGTTAAGCCAACTATTAGCCATCCTCAGATAACTTCTTTAGAATAGATTTTTATGAATAGGCCAAATTTCTCCTTTAAAAGGCAGGTAATTTCTGGAAATCTTTTTATAGTGAAAACAATAATACTAATATTAAACCCACTGTCCATGGTCAATGCAAAATCCAAAGTATACTGCAGATTGTCCATGCCATAACTATGTTATCTTAACATAAATGCTAACTTTGAAACTGAGTAATACATTCAATGGATAATTCAATCACACAGTAAAGAGGTCAAGTTTTTAGAATGAGAAGCACCAGTGGAGGGCCTCAAAGATGAACACTTTTATATACTTCTAGCTGTCATACAACTTTGAATCTCCTCTACATTTTAAATTAGTACTCATTCCTTTACAGGCCAATTTAGGAATATTAAAGAAGATGCTTAGAATGTTATTTTGCTATCTAGCTTAGGCAAAGTCATTTCTAGCTGTTCATTATATAAAATCATATTTTTATTCCTTTCTTCAAAAGCTACCATATGATCCCGTTTCTGTCGATTGTACCTTTATTTGTGTTAAGGGTGACACATACACATTTCTTTGTAAACAAAAATATATGTTGCACATTTTGAAAAAAATTGATTTGAAAGTGTAAAGCCAATAAACACGTTATATTAACATACCTATACAGATACCGATAAAAAATGTTTTCTAGCATTGCATGATTATTTCAAAGGGTCCATGTTCAGGAAAGCTGTGCTATTTGAAGGAAAGTGTTCTAGGGTAAACAGTCAACTTATCAGTTGTTCACATCACGTTTTGTTTCACTTCTCACTTGGATCATGACTTGACTGCACATATTGCTTCCTCCCGTGTCTCCATTGACCTTTCATTTTTTTACTTGCTGACAAAAACAAAATACTCTGTTATCAAATTCTCGATATTATCACATCCTTCAATGTACCTGTTGCCCTAAATCTCTATTTTCCCAGTCTCTTGATCAACTCTGAAACGCTTCTGCTCTCCTGCCAGCTAGGCACTGTAATCCCCTTAGAAGCTGAGAATTACCATTTACTCCAGAGCTGGATCCGAGCCACCATCTCCTACAATCCAGTCCATCCCTTCATTGCTTTCTACCCTGCATTTCTGGAATTCATCCTCCGGCACTTACTCAGAAAGTATATGTATGAGCTACACATGCTAATCCTTATTTACATCTTCACATTTGATTGAGATTTTTATAAATATATAATTTTAGGCTTATAATTATTTTCCCATAGAACTCTGAAGAACTTTTCAGCACTAAAATCTGCTATCTTTTATTGGGAGGTATCTTTTCTTCCTGGATGCTTTTTTTTCCCCAAAAAATGTTTTCAGAATTATTTTCTTGCCCCTTAGAGTTTGAAAAGTTTATCACATTGAGTCTGGAACTGGATTTTTAAAATCCCTTCTAGTCTACAACTTCATGTTCTTCTTGAGATCTTAGAAATGTCCTGAAATTTATTTGAAGGAGTATTCCCTTCCATTTTTTTGTTCTCTTTCTGGAGCTCCTACTAGTAGAGTCAGACTTCCAGGGTAGACCTCTTGAGTTTCTCTCTCCTCCTCGTGACCTTCAACTCTTTGTGTTTTACATCAATATTTTGGTATTTTGGGAAATTATCTGAACTTTAATTTTCAATCTATGTAACTGTTAAAAAACAAATTTTGACCAAGTGAATTTGAAGGTGTGGTTGGCTTTATTCAGCAGTTCATGCAGGTATCAGGCCACATCCCATGTAGCAAGTAGAGGTGAGTTCCAAGGACCAGGAGCCCTTTGTAGGAAGGGGAGTGCATGAAAGCTCTTAGGAATAAAAAAAAAAAAAAAAGGACTGTTGCAGGCAAGGTTACTAGGTCACCTGCCCCTAGGGGGAGGAGCAAAACCACCTTTCATGGAGATCACTAGATGACCTCCCCTTTCTCCAGGGATGGAGAGGCCGTGTGTAGCTGATTACTTTGTTGGTGCTGATGGGAAACACCCCGGCTCACCCAATAAGACTCCACGTCTGAAGAAGGCTGAAACTGCAGGCAGATCACACACTGAGTCCTGGTTTAGGGACTCAGACTAAGTGACGCCACTTTGGACCTGTGGTTTTCTTTTTAACACAATACATTAGCAACTGTATTTTTAACAGTCAACAGACATGTATTATTTGAGTACTCCTTTTTCTAGTGTATTACGCCTTTTTTATGAATACAGTACCTTCTTGAAGAACTCTGAAGGTAGGAAATAATTTTTTTCTCTTCTCTAACTTGCATTATACAGAAGTTATTTTGTTTAACTTCTGCCTTTTTCATCTACCTGAAGATCTTAAATTGTTTTCATGCTCAAAACTGAAACAAACAGAAAAGATGATTCAAGGTGTCTGTGTTTCAGTTCTGTGATGTGCAGGAGCCTTTGTGTGGGGCACCTCCTCCCTGAGTGCAAACACCAAAGGGAATTTCCAAGCACAACTCGAGCATCTGTGCAGCGGGCGGAGGCCTGCCTCAAATTCAGAACGCCAGCTGACAAGTCCACCCGTACAACCGCAGGCCTCACGGGAGAAGCTTTTGATTCTGGGGTACCAACATCTTCCCTAACACTCCTAGCTCATCCATAAATCATTTAAATTTATTTAGTGAAGAGCACCTTGGATACTTTTAGTTTGTCTCTGTTTGTCCTTGTTATGGTGTTTTTGAAGTGAGGTACAGGTCGGGCTGCAGGACAGAGGAAAGAAAGAGAAAAGAGAGAAGGTGGCTGATTGCACAGCCACTGTGCACACAGATACCCACTTACTCTCACCATCCGGAATCCCACTTCTTACTTCTGCCAACCCTAGGTCTTTCTGGGATGGATGAGAAGATGGGCTCCCATGAAGGGCATTCACACATACTTTCCACGATTTGGTCTATAAACTGGTCATTATGAGATTTCTGATTTCAAAAATTTTGTTGACTTCATTCTCTAGCACTAAACTTCCTTCTTTCTCTTTATCAGAATTTTGTGTTGAATTTATGAGCTCCATACTCCCTTTAGAAAACAAACTGGGGTATCTGGGTGGTTCAGTCGGTTAAGTGTCGGACTTTGGCTCAGGTCATGATCTCACAGTTGGTGACATCAAGCCCTGCATAGGGCTCTGTGCTGACAGCTCAGAGCCTGGAGCCTGTTTCGGATTCTGTGTCTCCCTCTCTCTGTGCCTCTCCCCCACTCACACTCTGTCTCTCTCTATCAAAAATAGATAAACATTTATTTTTAAAAAAACAACTGAACGAATAGCCAATATTTGTGTGTTACAGTGGGACCATTCAAGTACACAAGCCAAAATGTCCCCTAACATTTTGTTAACACTGTTACTGGAACATGTGAATAGGCAAGAGGTGTCACGCAGAATTAGCTCTAGAAATGAAATTGTTTCTCCAAGGTTATTAATTCATATAGTTATTCAATGCATTTTTTGAGTGCCTATTATATAACAGACCTTGTTTATAGTGTGAGCAAGAGACCAATGACAAAAGAGACAAAGTTTTTGGTATGCCCTGTTACTTTTATTCACGAACACTGAATCAACCTAACGATGAGGGCTATCCTCATATTGGGCTGGTGGGTTTGGGGGGGATCATGTAAGCATGGCTTGTGGAGAAGATAAAGAGACAGAGGAAAGGCAGAGGAATTGACCTAAGATAGCTTCTTCCTAACAAAGCCTGTATGAGGGAAAAATTTTCTAGGGTTATTTATATACAAATACAAATGCACACACACACACACACACACACACACACACAAATCTTAGTCAGACTGACCTTTACTCTCTCAGAGGAGCTCTGGGAAGGTAACCGAGGTCCCCAGAGCACAGGTGTCACTCACTGTCCTAACAGAAGTGTACATTTTAGAAAGAAAACCAGGTAATGTATCAGTGCTAAGTTCTACAGCCTGAACTGGGACGCCCCTGGGCACATAGTCAGGTTCCACTGCTTTCCTGCTGCGTCGCCCTGGGCAACTGTACAGCCTCCTCTAAGCTGAAATTTCAAAAGTATAAAGTTAACGGGGCACCTGGGTGCCTCGGTTGGTTGAGCGTCCGACTTTGGCTCAGGTCGTGATCTCACAGTTTGTGGATTCGAGCCCCACATAGGGCTCTATGCTGACAGCTTGGAGCCTAGAGCCTTCTTTGAATTCTGTGTCTCCCTTTCTCTCTGCCCCCTCCCCCCCAGGTCATACTCTGTCTCACTCTCAGAAATAAACATAAAAAATACTTTTAAAAATCCCAGCAAATTTATAAAGTTAATAATATTATATACTCAGGGTTTGTTCTGAAATGGAAAAAAACAATGCATGTAAAGGTCAGTCATGTGGCAAATGTTTAATGAATGCCATATGATGTGACAGTGGCCTTCTGCCACATTTTTTCCCCAAAGACATGCTGTGTCAAACCCTCTTACATTTGAATTTAGAGAACTGTAGTGATGTTCTCTTCTTTTATGGAGAATGTACACTTTAAACTGTCTCTAACTTACTGTAAGAGCATTGTTAATTTCACTGGACCGAGTTCTGCTCCAGAGGCCTGGGGCCCCACATTATGCTACTTCTCACATAAACCTGAAGGTTTGCTTTACTTGTTCTTTTCAGTGAGAGAGAAAGGACTACATGTCCAAAGATACTGTCATGAAAATGATGTATAAAAAAACATTATTTGGATAAATGTTTCTCCATTTATGCAACAAATACCTACTTGAATCAGAAATGCCTTTGAAATCTTATGTGTACAGCTCAGCAAAGTGAGCTTTCTCACCTGTTTCATATTTCAGTTCACACGAGGTCAGTAGGAAAGAGCATTTCTGCACAGTGGTAAGTCTGTAAGAATGTAATCTGAAAAGCAAGACTTTCTAGAAAGTTGGTGTCAGAGAAGACAGGTAAGGTTATGTTTGTTTACCAACCAAAAACATTCTCAGTGAGTTCTATGACCAGGTGCATTTTGGCTTGGCTGGAGCTCTGTCCCATAATGTCTTCATTCTTGGATCCACTCAGTCAAAACAGACTCTAGCTAAAGTACTGACTCCAATGTTTCTCCCCAAAAATGATACATGTTGCCCAAATTCTTATCCCACTGGGCAGAGTAAGTCACCTAACCAAGATTAATATTAAAACGGATGAAGTATAATTTTTCCCCAGAGAATAAAACCAAATATTTGTGAACAATCATACACCATATACTGTACTGGATGCAACTGAAGTATTTTGTAGGCATATTTCGGCTTCCGTATGTATACTGTATTTTCTACATGCACGTTATCCTTACAGTAACTCTGCAACAGAGAGCTATTGGTATCTCCACTTCTAACATAAGGAAGTTGATTGAAAGGAACAAAGTGAGTGAAGACAAAATTCCTCCAACTCAGAATTATCTGAAACTAGCTTGAGTTCAGTGAGTCATACTGAAGGCTCTGGTACTGAAAATATTTAAACAGAAGTAGAATGGATACTCCGTGGGACTGCTGAATACAGAGAGAGATCTATAAATTCTGTGACTAACTGGGCAACATAACCTTTAAAATTCCTTTTAACCCTGGGATTGTATGATTCTGCAAGTTGCCCAAGGTCACACAGCTTGGTGGAGGCAATTAAAGGCAAAATGCTGCTTCTGAAGAAGTGGCCTCATTTATAGGAAGAGGAAGAGACTGCAGTGTGACTTAACAATCTAGTGTTCGGCGACCGTTACTGGGAAACTCAAATGTTGAAAACAGTTTGTCACAGATCACTTCTCATGTAGAAAGAATCTGTTCACTTGGTGAAATGCTATGGATGATTACTGGTACCATATCGAATTTCCAAAATACCCTGGAGATTACTGTTCTGACATGGTTATAAATAAAATATAGGCTAGAGCATTTCTACCATTCCGTAGAGATAAACATTTTCTTGACTTGCATAACAAATAAACAAATGTTCTAATGGAGAGTGAAAAACAAGTACATCCTAAGTCATTATTTAAAATAAGACTCTCTTTGAACTGATTGAGCTATATGAGGTCTTACATTCTAAACATATACTGAGGAATTTCATAAAGAACCACTTCACACAGTAATGACTATCCTATCTTACCATATGTTCCCAAGGGCTTTATAGCTTCAGTAACTCAAAAGTGCTGTAATTCTAATATGGTTACTTCACACAGTGATTTGAATTTTGTCAAGTGAAAATACAATAATGAAATAAATACAAGAAGTAAAACCTAATTATTAAAGTCAGTATACTTTTAAAAATCCATCATTTTAATTTAATGATTCATAAGTCAGTGCAATAAAAATGAAAAGAGTACTATATACTTGCTTATTTTAAATGCATTATTCATTCATTATTCATATTAGGAGCCAGAGATTAAGGATTTTGGAACTAAATAAATTAGCAGTTTCCTTACATCTTATAAATAAGTAAAATCACATTCTCACCTTCTAGTACAAGTGAAGATTTGTCAGATCAAGTACTGCAGATCTGAAACCTAACCAGAAGCTCGTGCAGAGCAGCTCATTCATGAAATTTCAAGACATCAACTTGAAATTGTACCTCCGTGCAATTAAATGAAATTCTTTTCAAGCTGTCATTAGCCAGTGTCCCAGCA
Source organism: Suricata suricatta (assembly GCF_006229205.1). Lineage (NCBI taxonomy): Eukaryota > Metazoa > Chordata > Mammalia > Carnivora > Herpestidae > Suricata > Suricata suricatta. The sequence continues at coordinate 116,890,881 of NC_043701.1, read as the reverse complement.
GATAACCTCCTTCAAGCCTAGATTATCCCAAACATCGACAATGTATTTGAGGGAAGAGGAACTTCCAGAAAAATGGAATATTTCTGAAAGTCTCTTCTTCCTCTATTAAAGGAATGAGATGTTGGGGAAAAAATGTGTCCAAAACAACTTTTTCATAACTCTTAAAAGAAACTAAAGGCTTACAACAATGAAAGAGACAATTATTCAAGAAAAAAGATAATTCCATGAAGAACAGTTAACGTGATGGCATTTTAAGTAGACTATACCTTTTCCCCTCTCCCCAGATCTGTGGTCATTTTGAAAGTAAATAGACATATAACTATCAAAGTTATGAAAATAAGCATCCCACCAACCACTGTAGGGGACAGAAGAGGATTAAAATCCACCAGAAAGTCTATCCTGCAGAGAATTCTCACTATTGTACATGTGGAAGTTCCCTGAAAAGTTTCATTTTCAGGGATTATCTTTTCTATAGTGAATCAGAGCTCATTCTCTACAAATAAGTCTATTTAAGAGTATTTGTCATAAACAATCAGTGGTAAATGTTTAAAGCTGTAACCACCTGAGGTAGTGATATCAGTTGGGGTAAACCAATGATTGATCAAGAAACTTAAAAGAAAAAAAGAAATGTGTGGTCCATGAGGTGCTATGAACTCTAACATCTTCCTAGGGATCAAAAAGATCATATAATGAGCATAAATATGTGCATGCTGAATAAATACCTAAGAGGGCTACTCTCTCTCCTTTCTGATAGACCTATAGGACATGCACACATAGACAAAGAAGGGACAAACAGAGTTGTAAGCTACTTGCCAGAATGTGGAAATGCCCCAAACACACACACAGTGATCCTGACAAAGGCTAACACACTTACTGATTCAAATCAATTCAGGAAAGCTCTTTAAGCAAACCAATCAGGAATTTTAGTAGCTTATACAACAAAGAATACAGACTTTATAGAAATAGTTAAGAAAAGTAACAAAATCAACAATAACAACAACCGGTAGAAAGTAAAAACAAACCTAGGGAGGGTTTCTGACTTTCCAAGTGACATACAGCAATACTGATTTTCCAGTTTTCAACAAAATATTACAAGATGCAAAACTAGTAAACATGACCATACCCATAAGAATAAAACCAGATGCAAGAACTGTCAGATCAAGATGATCAATTTAAACTATGGATTTGTTTCTTGATTTCTCTTTCCACTGCTTCTTTATTGGTGCAAAAGACCCCAAATAGCCAAAGTAACATTGAAGAACAAAACCAAAACATGAGGCATCACAATCCCAGACTTTAGCCTCTACTACAAAGCTGTCACCATTAAGACAGTATGCTATTGGCACAAAAACAGACACATAGACCAATGGAATAGAATAGAGAACCCAGAACTAGGCCCACAAATGTATGGCCAATTCATTTTTGACACAGCAGGAAAGAGTATCCAATGGAAAAACAAACAAACAAACAAACAAACAAAAAACCAGCCTCTTTAGGAGGTGGTGCTGGAAGAACCGGACAGCAACATGCAGGAGAATGAAACTAGACCACTTTCTTATACCATACACAAAATAAACTCAAAATGGCTGAAGGACCTGAATGTGAGACAGGAAACCATCAAACAAACAAACAAACAAAAAACCCTCGAGGAGAAAGTAAGAAACAACGTCCTTGACTTCAACCTCAGCCAATTTCCTACTCAACACATCCCCAAAGGCAAAGGAAATAGAAGCAAAAATGAACTATTGCGACCTCATCCAGATAAAAAGCTTCTACACTGCAAAGGAAACAATCAAGAAGACTAATAGGCAATCAACAGAATGGGAAAAGATCGTTGCAAATGACATATCAGATAAAGGGCTAGTATCCAAAATCTACAAGGAACTCACCAAACTCCCAACCCAAAAAACAAAGAACCCAGTGAAGAAATGGGCAGAAGACATAGACACTTCTCCAAAGAGGACATCCAGATGGCTTACAGGCACATGAAATGATGCTTAACATCACTCATCATCAGGAAAATACAAATCAAAACCACACTGAGATACCACCTCATGCCAGTCAGAGTGGCTAAAATGAACAAATCAAGAGACTATAGATGCTGGCAAGGGTGTGGAGAGACGGGCACTCGCCTACACTGTTGGTGGGAATGTAAACTGGTGCAGCCGCTCTGGAAAACAGTGTGGAGGTTCCTCAAAAAACTATCAATAGAACTCCCGTATGACTGAGCAATAGCACTACTAGAGATTTACCCAGGGGATACAGAAGTGCTGATGCAAAGGAGCACATATACCCCAATGTTCATAGCAGCAATGTCAACAATAGCCAAATTATGGAAAGAGCCTACATGTCCATCACCTGATGAATGGATCAAGAAGATGTGGTATATATGTACCACATATAATGGAGTACTACATGGCAATGAAAAATAATGAAATCTGGCCATTTGTAGCAAAGTGGATGGATCTCGAGGGTGTCATGGGGGTGTCATGCTAAGCGAAATAAGTCAGGCAGAGAAGGATGATACCATATGTTTGCACTCATAGGTCTAACAGGAGAACAGCAGAAACCTAATGAAGGACCATGGGGAGGGGAAGAGGGAAAGAGAATGGGGAGAGAGAGGGATGCAAAACCTGAGAGACTATTAAATACTGAAAACGAATGGAGCGTTGAAGGGGGAGGGAGAAGGGGAAAAGAGATGGTGGTAATGGAGGAAGGCACTTGTGGGGAAGAGCACTGGATGTTATATGGAAACCAATTTGACAATAAACTATTTTAAAAAATAAACTATGGATTTGAAGTATATATGTGTTCAAATAATACAGAAACCATGGGCATGTAATAATTAAGGAAAAGTATGAGGGCATCTTAACGAAAAGAAAATATCAATAAAAATGGGGTACTTGGGTGGCTCAGTTGTTTAAGTGTCTAATTCTTGGCTTTGGCTCAGGTCATGGTCTCACAGTTTATGAGATGGAGTCCCACATCAGGCTCTGTGCTGACAGTGTAGATCCTGCTTAGGATTTTCTGTCTCCTGCTCTCTCTGTGTCTCCACCACTTGTGCACGAATATTCTCTCTCTCTCTCTCTCTCTCTCTCTCTCTCTCTCTCTCTCTCTCTAAGAGAAATAAAAATAAACATTTATCTCTCATCTCTCAAAATAAACATTTTTATAAAGAAAATATAGAGATAGAAATTATAAAAGAGAACAAAGTAGAAATTCTGAAAATTATAGTACCTAAAATAAAAACTATTTACAAGGTTCAACACTATATTTGAACTGACAGAAAAAAGAAAAATGACCTTCAAGATAGGTCAATTAATATTCAACTAGAAGGAAAAGAGAATAAAAGAAAAAAATGAACAGAGCCTCAATGATCATGGACACCATCAAATATAATGAAATACACATCATTGATGTCCCCAAAAAAGAGGACTGACAGGGAAAAAGAATGTTTGAAGAAATAATTGAAACCTTTCCAAATTTGAAGAAACATTAATCTGCACATTCAAGAATCATAAAAAACTCCAAACAAAATAACATCAAATACGTCCATATCAGGACAACATAGTTAAAAAGTTAAAAGTTAAGAAAAACAGGAAATTTCAATGTGGTTTTGATTTGTATTTCCCAGATGCTGAATGACACATTTGTAGCAAAGTGGATGGACCTTTAGGGTGTAATGCTAAGCAAAATAAGTCAGGCAGAGAAGGACAATTACCATATGTTTGCTCTCATAGGTCTAACAGGAGAAACCTAACAGAGGACCATAGGGAAGGGAAGGGGGAAAGAAACTTGGGGAGAGAGAGGGACACAAATCATGAGAGACTATTGAATACTGAAAAGGAACTGAGGGCTGAAGGGGGAGGTAAAGGGGGAAGAGGATGATGGTCATGGAGGAGGGCACTTGTGGGGAGGAGCACTGGGTGTTATATGGAAACCAATTTGACAATAAACTATTATAAAAAAAGAAATGCAAATAAAAATTTTAAAAAGATAATTAAAAATAAGAAAAATAGGAAATCTCAAACAGAAAGAGAAAAGTGACTCATCATGATAAGATATTCTTGATAAGAAAACAATTAACTTCTTGCTAGAGGTCATGGAAGCCAGAAGACAGTGCGATGACATAGTCAAATTACTCTTAGAAAAAGACTGTCAATCTAGAATTCTATACCTAGAAAAACTATTCTTCAAAAATGAAGGACAAATTAAAACATTTCCATGTAGACAAAAACATAGAATACCTGTGGCTAGCAGACCTGCTCTATAAGAAATACTAAAAGGAACCCTTTAGGAAAAAACAATAGTAACTTAGTTCCAGACCAAAAAAAAAAAAAAAAAAAAGAGCATCAATCTTGTTAAATAGATACATAAATAGAGAAATGGTAGAAATGTATTTTTGTTTGTAAATTCTTCTTCCATCAGTTTTAATAGACAACTGTTTAAAAACAGTGTTGATAGACTTATAACATATAAAGATGTAATTTATATGATAAAAATAGCACAAAAGAGTATAGCAAGAATAAATTAATATTGGAGCAAAGTTGTAGTACACTACTTAAATTAAACTGATATTCTCAAACCAGATATTATAAATTAAGATGTTAATTTTATTTTTTTATTTTTATTTTTTAAATTTTTTATTGATTATTTTTGAGACAAAGAGAGTCAGAGTGTGAGCAAGGGAGGGAGAAAGGGAGACACAGAATCTAAAGCAGGCTCTAGACTCTGAGCTGTTAGCACAGAGACTGACGCAGGGCTCGAACCCACAAATGTGAGATCACAACCTGAGCTGATGTTGGAGGCTTAACCGACTGAGCCACCCAGGCACCCCAGGAATTAAACTGATAAAGTATAGTATATTTATTTAAGAAAAAAGAAAGCTTAAATTGAGAAGTGAGTGGATAAAGAAGGCATGACAGAGAAAAAAAAACATTTAGCAAAATGATATATATCCCACAGATAAAATACTTCAAAAAATATGAGCAGTTGACCAAATACATAAAATAACATGACTCAACTAAAAAGCATCCATATTGCAAAGAAAAAAGTAAAACTATATAGCTTCACAGTTGCACAGATGACATAATCTTGCACATAAAAAATCCTAAAGAATACATACGAATGTTCACACACACACACACACACACACACACACACACACACACAGCTTTAAAGGACACCATCAAGAAGGTGAAAAGTCAACCTACAGTATGGGAGAAAATATGTGTAAATTATATCTTATAAAGGACATTTATCTAGAACATATAAAACCATAATTCAAAAATAAAAGAAGCCAACTGAAAATTGGGCAAATGTTAGTAAATGATTAAAACAAGATTGGAGAACACAAGCTTAATATACAGAAGTCAATCACTTTCCTATATACCAGAACTGAAAAAGTAGAACTTAAAATTAAACACATAGTACATTTACATCAGCACCAAAAATGAAACACTGAGGTTAAAATTTCACAAAATATGTATAAGATCTGTATGAGGAAAACTATAAAACTGATGAATGAAATCAAAGAACTAAATATATGGAGAAATATACCATGTTCATTGATAAGAAGACTCAATTTGTCAAGATGTCAGGTTTTCCCAATTTGATCAATAGCTTCAATGAAATCCCAATCAAAATCTAAACAAGTTATTTCATGGATATCAACAAATTGATTCTAAAGTTTATATCTAGAGGCAAATGCCCAAAGGAGCCAATTCAATACTGAGGGAGAAGAACAAAATTGGAGAACTGACACTACTCAGCTTTAAGACTTGTGGTAGTAATCAAGACAGTGTGGTCTTGGCAAAAATGGAGACATGCAGATCAATGGAAGAAAACCAGGAGCCCAGAAATAGACCCACACAAACAAAGTGATCTTTGACAAAGGAAAAATGGTGATAAAATGGAGCAAAAGCAGTTTTTTAATAAAAGGAAAAACTGGACGTCCAATTGTGCAAAAATTAATCTTGACACAATCTATACAATTCACAAAAATGGACACAAGATGGATCACAGACCTAAATATAAGATGCAAACTGAAAATTCCTTTGAGGCCTTGGAAAACAGACATACTGAAATATGGCAATGACTGTTTAGACACTACATGAAGGTACAATGTATGAAAGAAATAACTGATAAGCTGGATTTCACTAAAATTAAAATTTTCTGGGGCATCTGGGTGGCTCAGTCAGCTAAGCACCTGACTCCTGGTTTTTGGCTCAGGTAATGATCTTGTGGTTTCGTGAGTTCAAACCCCACATCGGGCTCTGCACAGGTTGAGCTGAGACTGCTTGGGATTCAATCTCTCTCCCCTTCTCTCTGCGCCTCCCCAACTCAAGCTGTGTCTGTCTCTCTCAACATAAATGAAGAAACTTGAAAAGACAATTCGGCTCTGCAAAAGACAATGTCAAGAGAATGAAAAGATAAGCCACAGACTAGGAGAAAATATTTGCAAAAGATACATCATCCAAAATATAAAAGGAACTCTTAAAACTCAATAATAACACAAACAACCTGATTTGAATATGGGCCAAAGACCTTAACAGACACCTCATCAAAAATATTTCCAGATGCAAAATAAGCACATGAAAAGATGCTCGACATCAGGGAGATGCAACAATGAAACAGCAGTGCACAGCTATGAGAATGCCCGAAGTCTGGAACACCGACAACGCTGAACGCTGACAGGACATGGACAACACAAACTCTCAAGCACTGCTGGTGGGGGTGCAAAACAGGACGAGCACTCTGAAGGCAGTCTGGCAGGTCTGCATAACATTACACTTACTCTTCACTGTGGGATCCATCCCCTGCATTCCTTGATACACACCCAAAGGAGTATAAAAGTTATGTCCACACAGAACCTGAACACACATTTCGAGGAGTGTATGTATCCATGCCAATATTTGGAAGCAACCCATATGTCCATCCATGAGTAGATGAACGAATGAATAAACTATGGTACATCCAGAGAATGGAATATTACTCAGCACTTAAAAAGAAAGAGCTGTCAAGCCATTAACATACCTGGAGAAAACTTGTGTGCATACTAGTAAGTGGAAGATG
>NC_043701.1:116871900-116883707 GCF_006229205.1 Suricata suricatta | reverse complement strand
ATGCCATCAAGCAATACCATTCCAGTTAACAATCATGCTTTGAAGCACTAGCTCTCTGTTCCTTCCGTCATGACAAATATGGCTATTGAGGCATCGAACTTTTGGATACTAGTAACTTACAGTATAATCAACTTGAGAATCTAGAATTCCGTCCACCATGACAAAGGATCCTTAGACACATGTTGGATGAATGGCAGTGCCACGTGAGGATGGAGCAGTGTGGTCAAACATGCCCAGTCCTTTGCAGTCACCTGATTCACACCTCCAGGGCTAGTGACATTACCTCCACCCTTCTAGGAAAGGGTAATTCCTAGGAAAATTGACTTTTATGTCTATTGTTGAATTTGCAAAACTTACTCCTTTCTTAGGTCCTTGTCTGGAAAAGTTTATCTGAATCTTCTGCATTCTGTTTATTCTTTAGGCCCTAGATCTTTTTCTGTTTATGCAATAACTTTAGAGCAGTTTTCAAATTTATTTTTATAAATACAAATATTTTACAGAATGTACCAAAATATCATATAATTTTAATCAAAAGCATGCAGCCTCTTCAGACCAGCCTCAATATGCATTCACACTTTGTCCATGGTACAATTAGTCACATATTAGTCTATGCTTAAGGAGAGTATAAATTCAACTGAGCCAAATATAAACCTGTGTTATGTAAACATCCATGACTACTGATAAGATTTGGGAAAAATTTGTAAAAGAATACTGAACTAGCACAAGTTGGTTTTATTAAATCCTTCCATAGCTACTTCCTAGCTTTTGAAGACATTTCATATTTTTATAATTTATAGGGTAGTCTGAAGGAAATTTCAATGAAACATTTACATATATCAATATATAAAGGAAGATTCATAGTTCCAAAGTATAATCAAAGTTGTTTGAATCTCAATGTTGTACACACAGCAAAACAATATAAAATAGAAAAAACCCAAAAAATATCTGATCTTATGAAGAATTTCATTTTGCATGTATTACTGAAAAGGTAATAGTTGTTTAATATTAAGCCAAAAGCAGCAGACAAGATGAAGAAGGTCTGTAATCCCAAGACGACAAAACTAAACCAATCTGTACATTTCTTTAAGTTTTTTGATACACCATCAAATATCACTGTCAACAATCGAGAAAGAAAGGAGACATCTGAAAGTATGATCACATGCTCTGCAGGCCAGGGAGACATCACACAGCACTGTAATTCATCATATTCGGTCACCAGTTTTAATGTTAACTGACCGTGTGGGCTTTGGCATTACCTTCAATCTCCGACTCCATTTGTCAGATGTAGACCAAGTGCCCATCTGCACCACATGAGTGGTGTGAGAAGAAAATGAGAAAATAAATGTACATTCATTTTGGAAATGCCAGAATACTGTACAATAGTAAGTGATAAATGTGGTGAGACTGCCTGGTCTGGCTGGATAATATGAACATTTGCTGGAATTTTCTGCATTTAGTAAAATCTTTAAATATAGCTCTTAATTCAGTTCAAGTCCATGGTTAAGTTCTACAGTTGCCTGTACAGCTGGCTCTGGAGATGGTGGCTCTCTAAAGGCACTGTGAGCTGCTGGTGAGAGAGACAGGATCTGGACAGGGGAGGGGGAGGGAAAAGCCCCCTGAGGTGCAAGTCTGAGAGCAGAAGGCCCAAGGGCAGGGGTAGGGGCGCAGAGCTGGGTACGGAGCAGTGGCTGGAGAGCCAGGCTGGGCCGGGAGGGCTCATTAGGAAGAGAGTTTGCTAACTTCTCATTAGCTTTGGGCAAAGAATCTTTTATGAAAAGAAATTTGATTCCGAGTTTCATTGCGGAGCCTCTGAATACCAATGAAAATCCCTGCCCAACTGGTCCTGAGACATCTTAGACCTTTACTTTTCAAAGGCACTTGTCGGGTGAGCAATTTTGTTCGAGTCACATGTTTCCCTTAGTGAAGTCCCGCCACTTAGAGCCACGTGCAACAGCTGGTGGAGTGTGTAAAGAAGCAGGGGCTTCCCTGGAAGAGGGCAGGACCTGCACTCAGAAGACCTCCCAGGAGCGGGCCACGCAGACAGGAGTACCATGCACGTGCACCTGTGTCTCCGGGCCCCAGTCTTCGAAAGGCCACCTTGGAATGCAGACCCACCAATCCGCTTTCCTTAGCAGGCATAAAACCAGAGAACGCTCTCTGCAGTAAAGGTAAGATCTCAGGACCAAACTCGAGGAGGAAGGAGAACCTGTCTGGTTTTATCAATGACTCACTCAGCAGTTTGCCCAGATGCAGACAGTTCAAAAAACACAAAACTCACGAGTGGGTAAGGCTGATCTGAACAGGCTGCAGGACCCATGACTATGTTCTCCCTGGTATCCTTCAGAGAACAAACACTTTTAAACAGTGCGATGCAAAACTAACACAAAAGAGAGCAAAAGGGATAAAACAGGAAGGCCTGATTCCACCAAAAATGCCAGTCAAATGGGAACCAACACCAAAACCAGGTACTGAACTGCAGCTGACTGATAAAGGAACAGAGAGCAAGGGAAGTGGAGCTCAGAGCCATCGCGGACTTTCCACACTGGAGCAGACACAACAAGCCGCAGGTCTAGAGGCACCGGGGCCCCTGTAGCACCCAGCCTGCCGGGAGGCTGGGCTCCAAGACTAAGCGAGATGCCCTGGTGGGACTCCTGGAAAACTGTAAAAATGAACACATCCGTGTCACTGAGTGAACAAGTGACTAAACCAATAATCCATATGTGCATAGAAGAGGCTCGGTGCAGGTGTCTGCAGCGACAGGGGGCCCTGACCCCCAGGAGTCTAGTAAGCTAGGCTGCGGTGAAGAGGTCTCCTGACAAACTCACAGGGATGGGATGCTGAATACAAAGTAACAGTTGCTTTTCCTTAAATTTAAACAGTTAGAGCTGAATGTGCAAGAAGCACACAAAAGTCTTTAGGTATCAGAATTAGAGTGTAATGCAAGTCACAGCGGGGTTTTTTTTTAATGGTTTTATTTATTTTTTAGAGAGAGAGAGAGAGAGACAATGTGAGCAGGAGAGTGTCAGAGAGAGACGGAGATACAGAATCTGAAGCAGCCTCCAGGCTCTGAGCTAGCTGTCAGCACAGAGCCTGACGCGGGGCTCGAACCCACAAACTGCACGATCATGACCTGAGCTGAAGCTGGATGCACAACCAAATGAGCCTCAGGTGCCCCAGCAAGTCACAGCTCTTTTCTGCACCCATGAAAGAATTCTGGGTTGCGAACAGGCACAGGGTAAGATGCTGACACCCATGTCCCTAAGGAGGAAGACACCAGTTCCCACACAGACCCACAGGATATGTGGAGTTATAACTTAAACCCCTGCAGGTTTAAGGCCACTTGAAAGGATACAATTGTAGTTAAAGAAAGAAGAAACAGCGTCACCTGGGAGGCTAAGTTGATTGGGTGTCCTACTTTGACTCACGTCATGATCTTCTACTTCATGGGTTTGAGCTCCACATTGGGCTTTGTGCTGACAGCTCAGAGCCTGGAGCCTGCGTCGGATTTTGTGTCTCCCTCTCTCTCTGCCTCTCCCCTGCTCATGCCCTGTCTCTCTTTCAAAAATAAACAAACATTTAAAATTTTTAAAGTACTAACTAGAATGTGCAGAAATGAAAGGTAAAAATTTTTAAATGCCGTGCATACAAGTATGACTGATGACAAAAAGCAATGAGCCTAATGATACACATACTTTAAAAGACTGGCCTGCAGCTGCACAGGAGTAGGTAGACTGAAGGATTTAACCGCAACAAAAATCACTAAATGACCAATGCAAAAAGTCAACATTGTATCTATGATCCATTTCTGTAAAACAATGGTAATTACAACAGAAACTAAATAAAGCCATGCATGCACAAGTACGTGTGTGGTTGTGAATGGAAAAAGCATTGAAGAATAAACTTAAAAATCATGGGGCGCCTGGGTGTCTCAGTCAGTTAAGAGTCTGACTCTTGATTTTGGCTCAGGTCATGATCTCAGAATTGTGAGATTGCGCCCTGCATCAAGCTGTACGCTGGGGGTGGAGCCTGCTTAAAATTCTCTCTCTCCCCCTCTCTCTCTGCCCCTCTTCTGCTTGCTCTCTCTCCCTCAAAATAAGTAAATTTTTATGTAACTTAAAAGGGCTATTTGATTATGAAAACACCTGATCTTCTCTCGTTATTACCCATCTGTGCCATCCACCACGCCCTTAAATCCTTAACAAGAAGGTGGAAGACCACGTCTGGGCTCACAGTGGCTGGTATGTAGCTTTCACTCCCGGGTCTCCTTGTCCTCTCACGTCTCCTCCTCCTGTGACAGGCTGGCACATCACCCCCCATCATGCATGGAGTTGAGAAGCCTTCAGTTTGAACTCCTGGCATCACTGTTTCCAAAGATAACTTAGAGAAAGAGTCTTTCTGAAAACATGTTTTCTTCAGCTATTGCAATATTTGCAGGTGAGGAGGACCAGGAAAACTCATCTTCACACAGACAATTGAGGTAAGCTACCAAGCAAATAACTTGTTCATCATGCTTCTACAAAGCTTACAACTTATTCCGCACTGTCTTATATAAATTGCCTATGTGGATTTCTTATACATTAAATTGTGCATATACTTGAATAAGAGATACATAGTTTCCTCCATACATTTCCCATTAATAAATGCATCCTGGGGCACCTGGGTGGCTCAGTCGGTTAAGCATTCATCTTAGGCTCAGGTCATGATCTCACGGTTCATGGGTTGGAGTCCACATTGGGCTCTGTGCTGACAGCTGGGAGCTTACTTGGGAATTCTCTCTCCGTCTTTCTCTGCCCCTTCCCTGCTCATGTTCTCTCTCTCTCAAAAAATAAAAATAAAAAAATATTTTAAAAATGCATCTAAACACACACACACACACACACACACGCTTCTACTTCCAGGCTTAACTATATCCGATGGATACAAAAATTACTGATTTTTAAAAGAAACAGTTGTAATTCAAGTGATAGTGCCATATTTTATTGTTTTTTTCTATTTGTTATTTCAAATTTCCTTCTTTCATGCCCCAAACTGTCAAAGATGAACAAGGGATACATGATTCATTTCATTATAGGTGTAATTAATTAGCTACCTTGCCTTCTCATTGGGAGGCTGACTACTGTGACTTTCAGACAGTTGAAGATTTCCTTAATGTCCCTGTTCAAGAATCTGCATTCAATTTGTCTCACTCACTGGAAGAGGACATTCTGGTACAGACACCTGCTGGAGCCATCTTTCTATAATGAGACGTCAGGAACAACGGAGACTCTCCAGAGTCACATCCTTCATCACAAATGTTACCATGTATTTATTCACTCATTTTATAGCAATGCATGAGCTGGAGTCTGCCCTCTAAAGCTTTTACAGAAAGAGTTGGTTTGATCAAATCCTCATTTCTTGTCATGGCAGATTCTCAAACTTATTTTTACTGATAAACACAGATTTCATGAGTCAGTTTGCCAAAATGCAGCAGAGGGAATTATAGACTTTAAGGAGACCGAGTGTACAGTAGGTATTCTTCCTAGGAATGCAGATCCTTCGCAGCTTTGAGCTGTTATTTCTTCAACTTGAGTGACTTCAGTGATGTTATCCTTATACAGGTGTCACGTCTAAATTTCCTCCCGTGCTTCAGGTCTCTAAGGTGACAATCACTCTGAGGAGTAGCACTGATCAGAGATGTTCCATTTGGCTCCGCAGGGGAGCATGTGACTCTCAGTCTCAGGCTTGTAGGTTGAAGCCCCATGTTGAAGAGATTCCTTAAAAATAAAATCTTTTTTTAATTTTTATTTATTTATTTTGAGAGAGAGAACGAGGGAATGCACCCATGAGTGAGGAGGGGGCAGAGTGAGGGAGAGACAGAGAATCCCAAGCAGCACTGTTAGCACAGAGCCCACCTCAGGGCTTGACCCCGTGAACCCATGAGATCATTACCTGAGCTGAAATCAAGAGTCAGACCAACTGAGCCACCTAGGTCCCCCAAAATAAAATATTTAAAAAATAGAGTGGCACTCATCACCACCCCCATTGTCAACTTATAACCCTTCCTCAAAGTGTAAGACACTGACGAACACAGTGAAATGGAGGCTGTCATAACGTGTGGGGAACTTACCCCATGTGCTTCTATCACAAATCCGGGAGAAGGTGACATGGGTAAGGTCACTCTACTAATGAGGACACCAGTCAGAAAGTATAGGTAACGGCACTGCAGAAACCATAGATTTGACTCCAAAGATGTAGCTATTTTTGCCTCTGGAAAAAGAAGATGCAGTCTAGAGGTGGAAAGTTGTTGATTATAAGCACTTTGCTGACATAAGAAAAAGGTCTTTGCTAAAGATAGCCTCAGTTACATTGGGAGAATATTCAGCATTTCCCTTTCAAGAGACAGATTATTTGATGAAAGATTTCCTTCGTTTCCTTCTCCCCTTTGTTCTTAAGAAATTAGGAATTTGCAACACTTCTAAAACGCTGCATTTCCTTTTCTAGAAAACCAACAACCGTCCCTTCCATTTGTGGCAGGATATGTAGCCGAGGTCCTCCTCACTGAGAGGCAGGCTCCCTGGAATGCGTGTGAGTTGGAAAAAGCTGTCTCTGGAGGGCTGCTGATGAAGATGGTCTCCCACAAGCCGCCATAGCCACTGAAGAAACAGGGTTTTGCAAGGAGTTATCCTCGTGAGATGCAAATACTCCTTTACTGTACTTGGAACTTAGTACAAGTCAAGCAATTTCCACACTTACTAACTTTATTCACTTTTGCCACGGTGAGTCAGATTGTGGTGCTGTGAGTCTATTGCTGAGTAATAAATCATTGCTGTAGCCTCTTCAACAAACACACTTATATGATCTTGAAGTTTTCAGATTGGAAGTCTGGATACCACTTGGATGGGTCCTCTAGACAGGGTCTCACAGGCTGCAACGCAGGTGACAGCCATCTACCCGGCCTGCGGCCCAAGGGAGCTTATCCTCCCTAAGCTCACAGGGTTGTGCGCTGAGCCCAGTTCCTTGAGTTGTAGGACTGAGGGCCTCAGGATTTAAAACACACAATGCAGAAATTACGGTAAAGTCTCAAATGGAAATTCTAGGAATAAAAAAATAAAATAATCAACATAATACTTAATGAATGAGATGACCAGAAAATGAAACACAACTAAAAAGAGGCTTAGCAAACTGGAAGGTAAATCAAGATCAAATAGATGGGAGAGAACAATTGTTTTTCATAAAAACATTTTTAAAAAAAGAAAAAAAGGTAAAACAAAAGCCACATGGATGCAGTGATGTGGGGGAAATGGTCTGTTCTATTGTAAGGAAAAAAGAGAAAGGAGTAGGGCAAATTTCTGACAATTTTTAAAAATTACTGGAAGATACATATTAACCACAAAGGCAGAAGATAACATTTAAGAGATACTACTACATTGTGAAGATGTTAACTTACAGATTCAAGAAGCATCACAAACAAGCTGAACATAAAGATCAGCTTGAGGGCTGGCTTCTCCAGAAAGACCATCGGAACGAGGAGGCGGCAGGATGTTATCCTGAAACCAGAGGCTGGGCATCTACAGACGCGTGTCGGGAGACATACTACAGAGCACTCCGCGAGGAAATGCGGAAGAAAGAAGAGTGACCACAGACCTTACGTTGAGTAATTTCAACTGATCAGAATACTGTCTGTATACCGTGGCAATGACAATATCTTTGGGGCTTTAAGTAGATAGTAATTTTTGAAATGGCCTGTAAGAAGAAACGGGTTCAAAGAAGTAGCATGTTCAAAAGCCCTGGAATTGAAAATAAAAATAGATGCAGCCATAGGGTGGCACTGCCTCCTGGCAGTCCAAACTCAAGGGTTCCTGGGGCTTTCTTTCCCCATTTTGTCTCAAAGAGCCCCGTACTGTCAGTCCTCTGGATGTCAAGCTCTGGCTTTGACCATTAGGAAAAATTTCCCAGCTGTTCACCTAGATTTCTAATTACATCACTCTGCCAATTTAAACTACAGTTTAGAGGGTACCAGGGTGGCTCAGTCGGTTCAGTGCCCAACTTCAGCTCGGGTCATGATTTCATGGTTCGCAGGTTCAAGCCCTGTGTCAGGCTCTGTGCTGACAGCTCAGAGCCTGGAGCCTGCTTCAGATTCTGTGTCTCCCTCTCTCTCTCTCTGCTTCTCCCCTGCTCACTATCTGTCTCTCTCTGTCTTTCAAAAATATATAAATGTTAAAAAAATAATTAAGTTACTCTTTTAGAGCACTCAGATTTACACTCTACACTGAATCATCCTTGTTAGCAAAAATTTCAAAGTGAACATACCTAATGTCCCCACTCCTATTAGAAGAGCAGATTAAAATAAATTGAAAATTCCATGTATTTTACTTTGGTAAAGCCCAACTACCACATTCCATTTTATTAGTAAAAATCAAGGTCACTGCTTTTTAAAAAATTTTTAATGTTTATTTATTATTGAGACAGAAACAGAACATGAGTGGGGGAGGGGCAGAGAGGGAGTGAGACACAAACTCTGAAGCAGGCTGAGAGCCTAACACAGGGCTCCAACCCATGAACTGTGAGATCATGACCTGAGCTGAAGTCAGATGCTTAACCGACTGAGCCACCCTGAAGTCACTGGTTTTAAACTGACAACAGCACCAACCACACAACTTTCATAATATGTCTGTGCTCCTAATTGTTTCTTCTCACCTGTGCTTATCAGCCGGATAATGTCTAATACAGGATGGAGAGAGTTTTCTTTATTTTGCTCATGGACACAACACCTGAACCATACATTATCCATAATATTATATATGCAGTTCTGAAGCATGTAACATCAGGTAACTGAGCATTAAATGTCAAGTGTCTACAAAGACCAGCTCTCTCATCTCCAGCTCTGTGAATTATGGTTTTATATCAGAGCCCAGAAAAATGTACTTACTCTTTCTGATATTCTAGGGAAATGATCTACCCTGAGGCAAGAACCAAGATTTTAAATTTCATGAGCTGTATAAAAGACTAAGCTAAAAAAAATTCATACCGTATAGCAATCTCCATATATCACAAAGTCCACGAGTGGCTGCCACATGATTTACATCCATAAAACATACAGAGCAGTACATTATATAAGATACTGGTTTCCAAATACTGTGTATAGAATATATCCGTTCCACCTGGATGTGTTTCTTTTCAATAGCACCAATTTTGGTCAGAAAAGTGAAACACACTCTTGTACTGGCTCAAGAGGAAGCGGTATCTTCTAGGAAATACAAGCAGGACCTACAGCTGGTCAGGCTACAGCCCTGATTCTGCTGACCTGCACAGGGTCAAGGTGTTTCCCTCATAGGGTGCACTGACAAATCTCAAATCTGATTGGACAGAGCAGGGGGCTCCTGAGAGCACTGGTAAGCTGTAAGTCTCCATTATTTTAAGATAAATAATAGAGGGGTACCTGGGTGGATCAGGTAATTAAGTGTCCAACTCCTGATTTTGGCTCAGGTCATGATCACATGATTTATAAGTTCGAGTCCCACATCATGTTCTGCACTGGCAGTATGAAGCCTGCTTTGGATTCTCTCTCTCCCTCTTTGTTCCCTTCTGCTCTCAAAATAAAAACATTTTTAAAAAATTAATAAAAGCTTAAAATAACAGATACTATAACCAGGCAGATATGCTGCAATACACTCTTCTGCAGTATCTGAAATTAGCATGAAAAATGATGTCGTTAAGATCTCTTCGTTGCAGACCACAGGCATCCATCTTGAACCAGCCTAAGTCATTAACTTACGGATGCTCAGGGATCTGAGAAAATTTGGGAAGATAGATAGGACCTGGTCTTGCCAACAGCTAGAAAACAGAGCTCAGGGCACATCGTGATGACTTGGCTGTCTTCTGTGTGCACCTAACTCCAAATGTGCCTAGGTGCACACCTGCCCAGTCCTGGTGCACACCCCACCCACAGGCCAGCTCTGTTCAAAACAATGTAATTCCTCACACAGGAAAGTATCCTGGAAATCCAAACGGGTGCATGACCCAAACTGTGTCCATAAACTTCTGGCCTCCAAAATTTGAAAGCCCGGACCAACAATGAGAGGTCAATATATTTTATGGCTGCCAAATATAACAAATAAAAAAACAGGGTCTCAGTCACATTTGAATTTCAGAGAAACAATAAATAATTGTCAGCACATATAGTTCACTTGAAATTCAAATGTGACTAAGTGTCCTGTATTGTACCAGGCAATCCTAGTACTTTTGAATCATGCTAGAACATGTATATTTAGGAGACTGTCAGCCAATAGCCATTCTGTATGCAAGACTCTCTGGTCTCCGCCTTTTATTATCTCTTCCCAGACCGTAAGGTGGTATCTAAGAGCTCCTCCTTGAAACTCTCTCCCTCTGCGAGGGACACAGGTCAGGAGAGACTACTGAATACTGAAAACGAACCATGGACTGAAGGGGGAGGGGGAGGGCGGGAAGGGGTAATGGTCATGGAGGGGGCACTTGTGGGGAGAAGCACTGGGTGTTATATGGAAACCAATTTGACAATAAACTATTAAAAAATTTTTTTTAAATCATAAAAAAAGAAACACTCCCCCTCTTCTTTTAGAAAATCAATGTAATAAAAAAGATGTGCTCAAAACAGTGAAATGCTGTTTTCAACTTCGGTGACCCATGTATTTAGATTTTTAAAGAGCAGAAACTGTAGGGAGTATTTCCATATTCCCTCTGGATATTTCTTCTTCCCTATTCTACAGGAAAGCATAAAGCCACAGATATCACTGAGAAAAATTCTTAAATTTCTATAAATTTATTTGCAAAGCTTATTCCCTAGCTGTAGGTCAGAGAGTCTGAAGCATGAACTCATAAAAGGACCACTGGCTCAGCCTGCTTGGATCTGTGCAAAAGAACTTAGTACAAACTGAAAATATATCGTAGGATTTCAACGTGAAAGTTTAACTGGCTTTGGAAACGTATGTTAATTCTAGGATTGGATCAGTCTCGCTATCAGTTTGAGTTATTGACTTTTTCCTAGGAGCTCTTAATAAAAATCCAGTAAATGTATATTAGCTAAAAGCAAATTTCCTAGGATTACCCAATGTTAGCAAAAATAAAGGTCAAAATCACTTCTACAAGGTTGTGCTCAGCAATTTCCAAGTTTATTAATTAAAAGTACCACTGAGATAATTAGTATAAAGATATCCAGCATTGCAATATTATTGCTTATATATATGAAATATGACCATTATTTATAATCTAATTTTTAATTAATAATATGATTTTTTAAAAATAGAAGTCACATTTACTTAAAACTCATAAATTGTGAAGCTCAGGGCACAGTATTACTGCTTTAAGAAGATTCCTTAAGAAAGGAACCATTTAGGAGCTTCTGGGTGGTTAAGTTGGGTAAGAGTAGGACTCTTGATTTTGGCTCTGGTCTCGATCTCATGGTTGGTGAGATCAAGCCTACATCAGTCTCTGCAGTGACAGCGTGGAGCCTGCTTGCGATTCTCTTTCTTCCTCTCTCTTTGCCTTTTCTCATGCCTGCTCTCTCTCTCTCTCTCTCTCAAAATAAATAAATATCAAATAAATGAACCACTTAAAAGCCTCAAATTTAAAAGAAATGAACTGAGAGTTGAAGGGGAAGGGGAGGGGGGAAAAGAGGTGGTGGTGATGGTGGAGGGCACTTATGGGGAAGAGCACTGGGTGTTGTATGGAAAACAATTTGACAATAAAATATTATGGAAAAAAAGATATTCTGAACATTTACACAAGTAATGAGGTTTAGAAAAATGTGACATTTTGCTACCCAAACTGAAATTTTATCCAGAAAGTGAAAA
>NC_043701.1:116859960-116871800 GCF_006229205.1 Suricata suricatta | reverse complement strand
ATTGGTTAACTTCTTTGACTTCACTAAACAGTAATCAAGGATTCTAGCCTAGGGACCTCCATGGATATAAAATCAGGAGCCCTGGAACTGGTCTTAATGTGCCCAGAAAGCAAATTGGGTCATGCCCTAGTCACAATGAGTGACCCCACACAATCCACTTCCACCCTCATCCCTTCACCTGGGATGAGGGGTGACAATGCGCAGTAAGTGACCACTGTTATTTACAAGGCTGCGGTAAATGAGCGGTAACGAGTCCATGCAGACGCTCCCACTGCCCTCACAGGGCAAGGCCAGGCCGCAGGCCCACTGTGGCCGTGTTCCACCAGCCCCGAGTCTCTTCTCCCACAGCCTTCGCCGTGGGGGACTTGGCCACGAGTTACAAACGCCGCTCCCAGGCCTGGTCTTTCAAAAACCTGTGCGATCATCTGTGCTGCCTTCCCCCTCCTCCTGGAGCCATCAGATGCAGAGAGCCCAGTGGATGATGATTCCAGACCTGAGAAGGCGGGGGAGCCACTAGACAGGAGGATCATGGGCTCCCGTGTGGCTGCAGGAAGGTGGCCCCGGGCAAACCCACTTATTAGAGATTAAATTGCACTGTGTCCAGTGACAGATGCGGCTGTTACGTGGACAGTTGGCCAATGAGATTTGTCCATGGGCAGATACTACTTCGTAGATCAAGCTCTTCTCAACTAAACATGTGTAACAGGACCACTGCTGTAAACGGACAGATGGTTACAGACATGGGACTGGGGTGAGGTCATTAACATCATCACTGTGATACCCTGACCTCTTAAGCAAAAGGGCAACATGATATAATGTAGTAATCATAGCTGACATTGCCAGAACACAGATTATATGCCAAACGCTACGACAAGCATATCACACAACTGATTTCAGTTAAAACTACATTAAATCTGTAAGGTGAGCATTATCATTATCTCTGTTTTCCTGATGGAAAATCGAGAATCAGGGAGGTTAAGTAACTCACCCCTATTCATCCAGTCGGTATGTAGCAGAAAGACCCTGAACCATGTCTAACACGCAAACCGTGCAGTTAAACATTCCCTAAACCACAGCGTGCAGAAGGGAGCCGGAGAGACGGTTGGAACACCAGGAACCCAACCCCAGCTCCAGCTGTGCAAGTGATGGCATGAACTTGCACCCAGCTGCACCTCAGCCTTCTGTGGTCCCTCTAGCGGTAATATTTTCTTTTGTTTTGTTTTCTTGTCCAAAATTATAAAAATTTAAATCGCTCAAAGAGTAACTACTTTTCAAGTCAGCTATGCTCATGTTTATATGTTTACCCCTGAAACAGAGGATGTTTCTTAAAATTCTGACCTTGCAACCTCAGACGAAGGTTGTAAAGCAGGTATCAAACTGTGTGAGCATCTATCTGTTCAGAGAACTGCTATGAGGGCTGCCCTTGGGAAGAAAGCATAAGGCATGCTCTTATCTTTAGGATTTTGAAACAGAATTCCCTTCTGTGTAAAACGCTTTACAATGATTCCAAACGTAATTTTGGAGAGAGAGACAGAGAGAGAAAAAGAGAGATGTGACTAATAGGAGAAATAACTTGTTTTGTAAATAGGGTTGCAAGGTGTCCTGTACATTTGGGACATCTCCTATAATTAATGATTTTTGCCTACTGCTGTGTTGGCTTAGTCAAAATGTATTAAATGGTTTGTATCCAGTTTTTTTCAATAATTCTTTTAAATCAGCAGTTATTGAGATGCTGGGTGGTTCAGTTGGTTAAGTATTGGACTTCAGCTCAGGTCATGATCTTGTGGTTCATGAGTTCAAGCCCCATGTTGGGCTCTGTGCTGACAGCTCAGAGCCTGGAGCCTGCTTCAGATTCTGTGTGTGTGTGTGTCTCTCTCTCTCTCTGCCCCTCTCCTGTTTTCTCTCTCTCTCAAAAATAAACAAACATTAAAACAAATAAATAAAATCAGCAGTAATCTTTAGGTTACAATTTTAATGCTTAAATCCCTTAAGTGGCAACCCTAGCTAAGAATCATACCACCACAAATAAAAATTAGGATAATCCTTGAATTTCTCCTACAGTTTTGGCTGATGAAAAGGCCAAAATGGGGAATGAGAATTAAACATACTTGCTTTCATATCCGAGAAAGGATAAAACTATGTTTTGGCTAGAATCTCAGGTCCTGATCAATTATCTTTAGATAAAACTTCAGATCAGCATCCCTTCCCTGGAAGTTCGCTGATCAAAGCAGCCCCTTATGTGGATAAGAACCAATCAGCAAACACCTCGCTCCTGTGCCCTTGTTTCTAGAAGACAGACATTAATAATAGCCTTACTCCCAAATCACACTAACACAGATGCAAACCCATCAGTCCCTAAATACTCCTGCTTCTTAAAATTCACCAGTCCCTGAATACAGACAGGTCTCCTCAAAACTTACAGGGCAAGATGGGCAAGATTGTGCCTCTAAGTACATCTGTCCCCTGAAGGTAAGTGGAAAATTCTCTTTTATCTCAGATGTGAAAGAGATTTATTGACTCACATATTCCCCAGTCTTTCAATAGTCCAGCACATTTACAGTTAGCTAGAGAAGGACAGACACATCTATTAACATGAACCATCAAAAGCAATCTTCGGTTCTTCTAGTGATGCGCGGGTTATTCTCTTTTGTTATTTGTGTATGTTTGAATCCCAGAATGCCAAAATGCTTGTTAGTGAATAACAGTGTAGATGGATACATTTTTTTTGAATAGTGAACATTTATTAAAGAAGGAAAAGCCCATTTGAAATAATTTGTCCAGTGAGCAATCATTCAACGTCAAAAATAGTGGAAAGTCAGATATAAACCAGCATATACTGACAGCCAAGAATGTCACATGTATGATTTATTCAACTGGTACCAAAGAAGGCAATAAAATAAAAATCTTAACAAAATAAAAATTTTAATAAATTCAGATGCACATGAAATAATCACAAAAGAAGCTGTCATAATGTTCTGCACTATATAAAATTATTGCTTATTTATTAGCTCAAGTGACTGTACCATACCAGAAGTATCTTCATATTCCAAAAGTTTTCAGTGTCCAAGAAGAGATAATCCTAGAATTTAAAAAATTATAATAGCTCTTGTTACCATTGCAGATATTATTGAAGATCAAAATCTCTTTTTTTATGCCATAGCCTAGGAAGTCATAATAATGCAAAAGTCATTATTTTGCTAGAATAATATTTTTTTCCTTGCAAAAAGTCTCCCCTATAAGCTATTGTGAATAAAATAGTAACCACATGAGACTTCTGAAAGAAACATTTGGAGAGAGTCTCCTATTCAGTTAGGAGTTAATGAAAAAATCTGTATTGTTTTTGGTGAAAGTAATAGGCATTTTGGTGAAAGTTTGGATAAAGCTCTGGACATGTTTATACAAAGCTGAAGCAAAGCATGACTGATTCTGTAAAAGGTATTGACTACCCTGTCCATATTTGGCATGATGTTGTTCAAATGATATCTAATGTCCTTTCTATTGACATGGAAGTCATTGTCACAAAATTGTTCTCTTCCTTCAGTAATCACACTGCTTGAACTGAGCAATTACAGTAGTTTTATAATTTTGTTACCAGTAAGGATTTGTCAATTCTCTTGCATTCAGAAGCCAATTTTCTCTCTGTAAAAAAAAAAAAAAAGTGCAGTTGACAGATAGCCACATGCAAAAGAATGAAACAAGGCTACTGTCTTACACCATGCACAAAAATGAACTAACAATGGATGAAAGACTTGAATGTAACACCTGAAACCATAAAACTCCTAGAAGAAAACACAGGCTCCTTGACATCAGTCTCGGCAATAAGTTTTTGGATCTTATCTAAAAGCAAGAACAACAAAATGCAAAAATTAATAAGTGGCACTACATCAAATTAAAAAGCTTCTGCACAGCAAAGGAAACCATCAAAAAATTAAAAGGCAAGCTACTGAACAGAAGAAAACATTTGCAAAGCATAGATCTGATTAACTTGTAACATCCAAAATACATAAAGAACTCATAGAAACCAATAGCAACAAACAATCCAAACATTTTTAATGTTTAACAAACATTAAAAAATGGCCAGAGGGGGTTACTAGGAGATTCAGTTGGTTAAGATTCCAAATTCAGCTCAGGTCATGATCTCACAGTTCCTGGTTTGAGCCCCATGTCAGGCTCTATGCTGACAGCTCAGAGCCTGGAACCTCCTTCAGATTCTGTGTCTCTCTCTCTCTGCCCTTCCCCAACTCATGCTGTCTCTCTCTCCACCCCACCTTTATCTCTCTCTCAAAAGTAAATAAATATTTTTTAAAAAGTTTTAAAAAATGGGCAGCAGTTCTGAATAGAGATTTTTCCAAAGAAGACATCAGTGGCCAACAGACACATGAAAAGATGATCACCTAATAACCAGGGAAATGCAAATCAAAACCACAATGAGATACCACCTTACATCTGTTAGCATCGCTATCATCAAAAAGATAAGAAATAACAAGTGTTGGTGAGTGTGTTGAAGAAAAGGAAAACCCCTGTGAACTGTTGGTGGTCATGTAAATTGATGTCATCATTGTGGAATACAGTATATAGGTTCCTCAAAAATTTTAAAATAGAACCATCATATGACTCAGAAATTCTACTTCTATGGATTTATCCAAGGAAAAGAAAACTACTAACCCAAAAAGACATATGTGCCCCAACGTTTACTGCCACTTTATTTTCAGTAGTGAGAAGGTGAAAACAACCTAACTTTCTACTGAGGGATGAATGGATAAAGAAGATAGGGTGTATATATACTGTACTACATACTATATATATATACATACACACACACAAAGGAATATTACTCAGCCATAACACAGAAGAAATACGCCATTTGTGACAAGCTGGGTGGACCTTGAGGGCACTCTGCCTCATGATATAAGGCAGAGAGCAGGAAAAGGGGCATATGATCTTATATGTGGAATTTTAAAACAACAACAATAACAAAAGCAAGCTCATAAACACCAAGAACAAACTGATGGTTGGCAGAAACTAGAGATGAGAGCAGGAGAAACAGGTGAAGGTGCCGAATATACAAACCTCCACTTACAGAATAATTAAGATGCGGGGATGTAATGTACCACATGGCGAATATAGCTAATAATACTTCATGTCTGAAAGCTGTTAGAAGAGTACATCTTAAAAGTACTCATCAAAAGGAAAAAATCTTGTAACTATGTGTGGGGATAGAGGTTAACTAGATTTATGGTGGTGATCATTTTGCAATATATACAAATAGCCAATTATGACGCTGTGCACCTGGAACTAATATGATGTTATGTGCCATTATATGTCCAAAACAACAACATAAAAGGTACTAAGAACATAAGAAAACAAACGCAGGTGAAGATACCTGAGTTTACCTGAAACACTGAAATTATACTTCACTTCTGCTCAAAAAATTCTTGTTGAGTTTTCAAATGGTCTCTTAAGGCCTACTTATTTCTTGTTGGGTTGTTTTGTTTTGTTTTTTGAAAGAGAAAGAGAAAGAGAGAGAGAGGGAACACAAACACACACATGAGCAGGAGAGGAGCACAGAGAGAGAGAGAATCCCAAGCAGGCTCCATGCCCAACACAGAGCCTAACATGGGGTTCAGTCTCACAACTGCAAGATCATGACCTGAGCCACAATCAAGAGTCAGATGCTTAACCAACTGAGGCATCCAGACGCCCCAAAGCCAGTTATTTCTTGTTCATAGTTTCCCAAATCTCATTACTAGTAGGATTATGCAACTTGAGAAGTACAACCAGTGTTACTAAATAAAGTATTTCATTGCTTAAAGGCATTTGTTGGGCACATTAAAGAAAGAACTGAAAAGCTGTGTATCTTTAGTATTAAGGCTGTACTTAAAAGCGACATCACGTATTAACAGGGAAGGGACTCCCACTATGAAGTGGATAATTGCCATGCCATGAAAGATGGCACTGTGTGCTTCAGCAAGTCAAACTGACACGGCCATTCCCAGAGCCATTAACCTCCTGCCGGTCCACGCTCAGCATCCTGGCTCACAGGGCTGATGCTGAGTGTGTGTTTTCTTATTAATAAATACCCAGTGGGCTGACTGTGACCACTGGAGGGGCTGTGTTGTGTGCGGACGGCACAGAGAACACCAGAGACTGGGAATTGTAGCAGCAAATTTCACGAAACCAGGAATTGTTAAGGAGAAACAAATTATCAGAGAAACATAATAAAAAAAGAGGTATGTAGTTTAGAGATGTAATTTATTTCACATTAACCACTTTTATTTCAGTACAAGTGTGGCTCAGACAATATTTTTATCTCAATGAGCATATGCATAGGCAATTAGGAATAATTCAAACTCAACTGTGCATCCTGTACTTTTTTTTTTTGGCTAAATCTGATAACACTCTCTGTAACAATGTTTTTAAATGCAAATAATAAAGCAACTGAATCATTCTGAGTATTAAGAGAAACTACTCTTGAATAAATAGTCTGTTTTAAATGTAACAATATCAGGAAGAGGAACAAATGAAGAAAATGCTGATCTCTGCTTTTTCTAGTATCTAGTAAGTATCTAGTATCTAGTAAGATTGAAGTGTTACTCCTAGGGGCTTTTTTTGGGGAATAATGTGATTTTGAAAGGACCCTTAGAGTTCAACCTTGATCACTTGAGCAAGTCAAACAATGACGTCCTCAAGACTTATGAATTCTAAGCTACAGCCATGCTATAGAGGAGAATTTCCCTTCCCTATTCAGAGCTCTCTGAACTCACCCATAGAGTGAAAATTCCTGGTGAGGGTACGGCAAGTTTGTATGGTCTCTTCCCCCCAGACAGTTCCCAAAATCTTCCCTCTTGTAACTTTCATTTCTGCTTGGGCACCAAACCTCGGAGTGCCTTGCTGACTAGTGTCAGGGGTGGCCTGTCCCCCTGCCCTGTCCCTGAGGCGTGATTGCACCTGGTCACAGAAAAGATGAGTTGCTGGGAGCCGCGTCGGCCTTGCTGGATGACACAGTCACAGCGAGGAGATGGCAAATGCTTGCACAGCTCCTGCCATGAAGCGACTCTGGCATCTCCTACTATTGGCTCATATTGGGAATGAGACTGCTGTTATTGATCAGGCCTCACAATGTTCCCAATCAGACCAATATTTCCCACACAGATACCTCATGGGGAGAAGCATATTCCCACCTCTACAAAGAAGAATTTAGACAAAGCACTGCAGACGTTTGTCGAAAGGCTCTTCGAATGAGCCTCACAAACTTAAGACATAGATAATAAAGGGAGTTAAAAAAAACACAAAAGTTACTATTAACTCTGGCCGGGAGGAAAAGAGCCTAACTTAGAGATAAAAAACAAACAAGAGCCAGACATAAGTTACTGCACATACCTTTGCTAACTTGTGCCACAAATACCTTCCCTTACACTGATATTCATTATGAGGATGGGTAAGAGTAGTTAAAACTTAAACTCATGCACAAAGGCCAGCACATCTAGGGCCCCTATGGCGCTTACACCTTCAACATCAAATAACAAGGTTGACACAAGCAACTTACTAACCAGCACCAATACATTCTTCCTTTTCTGAGTCAGACAGAATGACTCCTAGCCTAATCTATGCCTGAATCTTAGCATTATTGATATAAACAAATATATTTGCTACCCTGCTATCTTCTTAGTTGTAAGATTTACTACCAGTTTAAACAAATGCGTATGTTATCTGCTTTTCACTGAGAATATCTTGTTATCTTATTTGTAAAAATTAACTATCTCACTGAAATTAGAGTAATCCTGCAAAAATGTCTATGTAAAACCTGTTTCTGCACACTTCTTAAAACATTTTATCACTAAGAATTATTTGTAGTAAAAATTCCACTTTTTTGATGTCATGTTAACACTTCATCTATAAATAAAGAGATGCCTGCCAGAAGGGCAGAGATGCCAGCCTGGTGATCAGAAAGAAAGCTGAGGCTCTCTCAGTCTCTCTTTTGCCGACACGGTCCATTCTTCAGGGAGCCCTGGACCTGCTGGAGCTGGACTCCTGCACTTCCCAAGAAATTTCCAACCTGGGCAAAGGGTAAAAGAGCAAAGAGATGGGTGACAGATGGAATACAATCTTCTCCCCTTGCCCATAACACACAATGAACTACATTTTTCTCCATTGTTAGTAATTTGTATTTGATTATGCCATGTAGTTGGGGAAACAGAAATCAAATGGTCTTTTTTTATAATATACATAAGATGATTCAACATTAATTTTATAATTATAACCTAAGTCAAGACCTGGAAAAATAATCTTTGACCATGTAGAGACCTTTTTGTAACTTATTCTTATCTTTTCAAGACTCCACAACAAGGTGCCCTTGTTTGTTTGTTAATCTTGCAGGCAAAACCCTTTTCTCTAGCACATACCTCTGCCTTCAGAGCTAGGACTTTTTGTATTCAATCAAAGCTGGAATTTATGCTACCTTTACATTCTCACATTCATATTTTATAGTTTAATTTGACCTCAAATAATTTATGGGTTAACAGCTATGTGAAATATTAAATGGCTTACTGCAGTGTTTTAAAGGTTCTTATTTTGACCCATGTGAGTGCTTTCAAAATATAGCTTTGACAAATCATCTTGAATTTTATCATTTGTCTTTAGTGGGCATTCATAAAAACAAACCGCTCCTCCATCTTGGTGATTCATTGCTAACTGTGCTTATGAATGCATGTGGGTCACCGAAGAAATGACCCAGCTGTATTTGGATCATAGATACAGGTGCTGAGAAGAGGAAGGAAGGAAAGAAGGAAGGAAGGGAGGGAGGGAGGGAGGAAGGGACAAGATGGAAAGAAAGGGGAGGAGAAGAAGAATAAGGCAGGAGGGAGGGAGGTGCACTTGGCCTGGGCCCTTAGATACACTATTTAAGAAGACTCTCAGGGACATGACTCCATTGTATATTCACCTTACACAGATGATTAGGCCATCCAAATGCTTCTAAACTATCAACAGCTGTATCCAATTTCAGCCTGGAACTGTCACACATCACAATACAGTTGATATTTCTTCCAACAATGTTGCTACCAGGAATACAAGATAAGGAACACATCCAAAAGCCGTGCCAAGTCCGTCCTGGATCAAGTAGAGTTAGAGTTGCTTCTTAGGATGGGGGAAAATATGAGACCATAAAACATCTTTCCTAATTAGATTTGATCCCAAGGGGAATGCAGCTCTGCGGCACGTCCTGACCCTCTGAGCTATTCAAGCTCTAACACCGCCGTGGGGATGCAAGCTTGGGCCCAGCTCCACTAGCGTCTGGTCACGGCTCAGTTAGGGTGATGCTGCTTTCTTGCTTACAAATATACGAAAGCACTTCGAGAATCTCAGGGTTTTCCCCAGGGTGATACGCTTCACCGTTGACCCCTCTGACACCCATATATAAGTATCTCAGCGTTAGGCATGGCTTACTTCTATCCATTGACATTTCAAGGATCAATTCTGACAGAGCTGATGAGTCATCCATCCTCAAATCTCTGCACACTCTTCATGAGCCTCACATGAATGTTCCTTGTCTCTACATAGTTGTCTACGCCCATGTCTTTCCTCCATTAGATAACAGATCTTGGCTTATTAACTCTGGTAAAGTTAAGGCTCATCTGTGTTTTGCCTTCACTCAGAGCTCATCTGCAACGTGATTCTGAAATTCTTACACTCTACCCAGCATTAGTATCGACCTTTATTTCTCAGTCTACATCCCCCTTCAAACTCAATATGGCAATTTTCTTGCCTCTGTTTCCTTCATTTACCTTTCTGTTGCTGTGACATGCATTAAATAACACATGTTCTAATCAAAGAAACACCTATAGACATATCTCTATGGCTAATGACCAACTGATGACCATTCTGTATCTAAATTTAAAATTTTTTTTTTTTACTTTTGAGAGGCAGAGACAGCGCAAGCAGGGGAGGGTCAGAGAGAGAGGGAGACACAGAATGTGAAGACAGGCTCCAGACTCTGAGCTAGCTGTCAGCACAGAGCCTGATGTGGGGCTCGAACCCACGAACCGTGAGATCATGACCTGTGCTGAAGTTGGACGCTTAACCGACTGAGCCACCCAGGTGCCCCTACCATTCTGTATCTAAAAGAGAGGAGAGGCTTGTTACTTCTGGTCTTTCAAAGTTAAGAGGCTTTATATTTTCAGACCTCTAAATAACACGACACCTAACATCAGGTAAAAAAAGCCTAGTTACCTAGCATTTATTCCTCAATTACCTTTTGTATGCTGTGTGCTTCCCAACCAATGTTGCAAACACTTGGTCAGGTGTCACCTGCAGATATTTTTTATATAAGCCATTTATTCTAGGCCTAAATAATTTTTAAATTATTTGCAAACACTTAACATTTGGGGAAATTCCAGTGTAAATCTTTTTCATAATTTGAATAATTAGAATATTTGAAAACAATGGTCTCTTTCCTACACGCCATTATCCACATTGTCACGCTGTTTTACTCCCTGCTGTCCACACCTAAGTATAATGTTGATTGTGATGTTAGCCTTATTTTTAGAGTAAAGGTAAGTAGAAAATAATTAAATGTCCCTTCTGTTCACCCTCTCATAAACCAGGAAATAAAATAGAGACACGTTTAGGAAAAACAGAAAAGCATATGTTCTTATAGACCAAAATAATAGAACAAACCCTCCCCACCCCCCAAAAAAGCCTTCAGGTATCAAGTGAAAAAAAATGTACCTGTGTAGCTATTGTAACTATTTTTCTTCTTCAATTCTGGGCAGAGACAAACTGTCTGTGAACTCTGGCCTGCTCTCCAAGTCCAGCCCACTGCCTCTTTTTGTAAGTAAGGTTTTATTGAAACACAATGATGCTCATTCACTTACATATATTTTTTAACTGCTTTCGCAGACAACATAAGGACTGAATAGATCCATCATAACTCCATGATCCCGAAGCCATTTACCATCTGTCCCTTTCCAGCAAGTTTGTTCATTCCGACCATACAACAGACAATATCCAGGAAAAAGCTGGGTGCCCATACTTGATGGATCTTAAAACTAAAAACAATGACTGTAATAGTGTAACACAGAATGTAATCAAGTACCAAATTTCTTGAAAAACATTTATTAATGCAGGAAAACTTACATGCAAGAGATCAGGATCAAACAGTTTGGGAAAGAATTCTAAAAGATACATTGGTGAAGATAGCTGCTGAATGTATTTTAAGGATATTTTGCAAAATAGGTGTAAATATATCTAATTTTCCCAGGTTGGAAAGCTGCTGTATAAAGCTCTTGCCTAGAAACAAAGAAGGAAATAGTGTTAAATACATTTCTATAAAACAACATATGGAGATATATGACATTGGTAAAATGAAAGACATAGAAGTTAGAAGAGGTGTTCCTTTCTTAACAGAATTTGTACATTTTCATTTTTATATATCTCAATGAAGCATGAATTAATATATTTTAACCTTTAAAATGTGATGACTGAAAATTGAGATATGTCTCCGCATCAAAATAAGACAACAGCAAAGATGTGAATACATTCTCCGTGCACATGTCACTGTCAAATTAAATCATGTAATGACATATTTAATAAAACTCCTTACTATTTCTAATAATCTCAAAATATAGCCATAACCAAGTAAAACAGTTTTACCAAAGAGAAAGGATGATTGTGGGAAAAGCAGTATGAGCATTACAACTTACAATATACCAACCACTACATCTACCAGACCTCATGTGACTCAAAAAAATGGTATGAAACTATTTCTTCTCTTTTTAAGTATGATAAATAGAAGGAAGATTTTTATTTCAAGAAAAAGGATTTCTTTTTGGAGAGAATACTGT
>NC_043701.1:116858022-116859860 GCF_006229205.1 Suricata suricatta | reverse complement strand
AGTTTTACCAAAGAGAAAGGATGATTGTGGGAAAAGCAGTATGAGCATTACAACTTACAATATACCAACCACTACATCTACCAGACCTCATGTGACTCAAAAAAATGGTATGAAACTATTTCTTCTCTTTTTAAGTATGATAAATAGAAGGAAGATTTTTATTTCAAGAAAAAGGATTTCTTTTTGGAGAGAATACTGTCAATTATTATTCATTTTATAATTTCACAGTATTTCAAAAACAAAGAGAGTCTGTTCCTTAAAAAAAAAATTAGTCCTACAAGATGGTGAAGGCTTAGACTCTTAAATTAAGTGAAACAGCAATGATTGAGTTTGAGTCAACTCTCTGGCAAATGAGTCAATTCAAGGTGGTGCCTAAACACAACTGATCTCCTCATGTGATCTGAAAGAAAATCAATCACAAAGCACATGATCTCTGAACTGTTGAGAAGGCAGAATAAGTGGAACTTGTCACGGGAGACTGAGAGTATGACAAAGAACAAGGACACACCGGGATGGGCAAGGTGAAGACCCCACTGGGGCCTTCACATGGACCAGATGTTTGAAAGGAAAATATTTCTCTACAAATGACTGACATCCATGAATGTGAAGAATCTCAGGTCTTCATATGTTTGCAGGTCTTCTTTTCTGATTTATAGCTCTTGCCTGTAGAAATATATGGATAGGAGCCATAATCACCAAAGAAGAATTCAGCCCTGAAAATTGCACATGTGGACCCCTCTGTTCTTATATTTATCATTAAATGGAAGTGAAAAGAGCAATGGTAGCAATAGATATGTTGGACAAAACAGACTTTAAAATGAAGATTGTAACAAAAGACAAAGGAGGACACTACATGATAATAAAGGAGACCATCCAATAAGAAGATCTAACAACTGTAAATGTTTATTTGACCAATGTGAGAGCACCAAATATATAAAAGCATTAATTACAAACATAAAGGAAGTAATTGCTAGTAATGCAATAATAGTAAGGGACTCTAATATGCCACTTACATTAACAGATCACCTAAACTGAAAATCAACCAGGCAACAATGGTTTTGCAAGACACATTGATTTAGATGTATTTAACAGATTCAGAACATTCCATCCTAAAACAGCAGAATACACACTCTTTCAAGAGCACAAAGAACATTCTCCAGAACAGATCACATATTAGCCCACAAAACAAATGTCAACAAATTAAAAAAGACCATAGTCATAACATGCATCTTTTCCAACCACAACACTACGAGGCTAGAAATCAACCACATACACGCATACACACAAATACGCAAAGAAAACAAATACATGAAGGTTAAATGACATGCTACTACTAAACAATAGATCGGTCACCCATAATAGCAAAGAGGAAATTAAAAAAAAAATTTTTTAACGTTTTATTTATTTTTGATACAGAGAGAGACAGAGCATGAGCAGGGGAGGGTCAGAGAGAGAAGGAGACACAGAACTGGAAGCAGGCTCCAGGCTCTGAGCTAGCTGTCAGCACAGAGCCTGATGCGGGGCTTGAACCCACGAATGTGAGATCTGACCTGAGCCGAAGTTGGAGGCTTAACCGACTGAGCCACTCAGGCGCCCCACAAAGAGGAAACTTTTAAAAAATACACAGAGACAAAGGAAAATGAAACACAATGGGACAAAATCTTTGTGATCCAGCAAAAGTGGTCATACGAGGGAAGTATGTGGTCATACAGACCTACCTCAAGAATCAAGAAAAATCTCAAACAACCTAGCCTTACACCTAAAGTAGTTAGAAAAACATCAAATAAAACCCAAGAAGAGCAGAAGGAAGGAAATAATAAAGATTACAGCAAAAATAA
>NC_043701.1:116821650-116857922 GCF_006229205.1 Suricata suricatta | reverse complement strand
GAACATTATTTTTAAAAGCAAAAATATATCAACTTTTTTTTCTTTCTTTACTAAAAATTGTGAAATTGCTAAACAGAAATTTATAGTTTGTGTCTTTCTGTACGTTCAGCAATTTTGTTTGTCAGGTTCAAGATTTGTTGTATAAAATATATTAAATATGACTCCACAATGTGTAAGAAAATGAATTAGGGCCCAGTTTGTGGATTACCATTTGTAGTGATACACTTTCTTTTTTGAGTGAGGTTAAAAACTGAAGAGAAAGGGGGAAAGCATTAGAGATTAGGGACCTAGGTTGTGTTAGCTGGGATCCGTATATACTTCAGATCTTATTTTCATAAGCTTTCAGGGGTTTTGGGTACAAAACCACAGTGGGACCACGACCCACCCAAGCCTGAGGGCAGAGGAGCCCAGTGGAGGGGAGCCACGGGGTCATCTTGAACTGCCTGGCAACTGGGCACCATTCAGGGAAGATGCCCCAGTGTGAGTGCCCTCACCTGCTGGCTCTTATGTGGGGTGAATTCACAAGACTCCAGCTCCTTCTTTTCATCTAATAATTCTTAAGATTATCATGGGAAGTGTTTTCATCTCAATATTTAGCAGTTGCTGGTTATGTTGTTTCAACAAATCTTTTTTTTGTTGTTTTTTTAAGCCTATTTTTTTTTTGAGAAAGACTGAGTGTGAGCCCAGGAGGGACAAAGAAAGAGGGAGAGAATCCCAAGCAGGTTCCACACTGTCAGCTTGTAGCCTCAATGGGGCTCGAATTCATGACCTGTGAGATCATGACCTGAGCTGAAATCAAGATTTGGACGTTTAACTGACTGACCCACCCATGTGCCCCTCAACACATTTTTTAAATTATTTAATAGGATCCTAAGTTCTAAGCACCATTACTGCAAAAAATGTTCATTTGCCTTTTTATAGTGACATTTACAAAGCAGCTATATATTTTTTAAATGTTTTTATTTATTTTTGAGAGAGAGAGAGAGACAGCATGAGCAGGGGAGGGTCAGAGACAGAAGGAATTACAGTATCTGAAGACAGGCTTCAGGCTCTGAGCTAGCTGTCAGCACAGAGCCTGACGAGGGGCTCAAACCCACAAACCGTGAGATCATGACCTGAGTTGAAATTGAACGCTTAACCCACTGAGCCACACAGGTGACCTGAAACCAGCTATATTTAAAAGCAAAAAGAAGAAACAGACTGTCGATCCACTGATTTTTTTAACATTAGAAGAAAATTTTAGGAAGACATTTAGGCAGAATGAATGATTTTAAAAATCAATTTTGTATAAAAATTGAAACTGATGACTTTTTGGACCTCTGTCACATACTTCATCCTGCCTTAGGCTTATAAGAGGTGCAAAACTATATAAAGAACAAAGAATTGGTACTTTTCCGTTTATTAACTTTGCATCCTAGATAATTTTTTTCTTTTTAGTTGTCTTTTATTGAGATATATTTGACATATAACATTATACTAGAGCACACTTCATGAACCATCTGATTCATGTTGCATGAGCACCTTACTTGTCTGGAGAGTCCTTCCCTCATGTTTGATACTTTTCAGGCAATACAGATGCTCCTAAACCAACAGTTTGGCCACCGAGCGAGCAGTTCACTGTTCTGCTCTCAGCATAGTGGAGCCAATGTCCTGCCTTTGATAATCTGAGTAATTAGACACCTCACACAGTCCCTGTAAACAGTAGTAGATTTCTTTGCTTATTACCTCTATTTTTTTTTTGGAAAGTATCTTAAATTCTGCAAACAAAATAAATATACAAATTTTAAAGCCTTCATGTGTTTCATGTGATGACTCCCCTGTTTGGGTCCCCAGGTTTCCCAGGGTAACAGAAGATGCCATCTGGTGGCAAATGCCCCAGTGGCCCCAGTGTCCTGGCTCCCAGGCTCACCCTGCTGGTGAGACAGGGGGCGCTACTGCTCAACACCATGTTCTGTCCAGCACCAACCTGCTGGAAATGAGAAGTGAGGCTACTGGGGGCCACGCATGAGCACTTTCCTGTCAACAAGGATGGAAAGGATGACAGCCTTATGCCAAGACATTAACTTGGTTTTATTACTAGCCTCAGAGAAAATGCTCTTTATGGAAATAGCAAAGATGAAATGTAAAAAGAAACCATATTTGGATACATGGGTGAAGATTTATAAATAATGTATAGGAACACATGAAAATATGTATTTTAAAACTTTTCCAAATATGCCTACTTTACACGTCCTACTTTGTTTTGAGACTTCTGAGTTGTGTGAGAGCTCATGCATCTCTGGGTAATCAACTGATTTCAATACATACTTGAGTGAATTTTTTATCAGGCTGAATTTATGGAGTTAACTTTTCTCAGATCAGGAAACCAATCTTACTTATAAATTTTGACATCATGTAGGGATTATGTTTGTTTATACTTTACTTAAAGAGTCTAAAATCAGATATTTTTTATCATTATTTATATCACATTAGTTTAAAATTGTTTAAGATGTAAGTCTAGTTTTTGTTTTTACTTTAAAATTTTTTTTCTTTAAAATTTTATTTCTTTATTTTGAGACAGAGACAGAGAGAGAGAAGGAGCAGAGGAGGAGCAAAGAAAGAGGGAAAGAGACAGAATCCCAAGCAGGGTCTGCACTGATAGCACAGAGCCCAATGTGGGGCTCAATCCCATGACCATGAGATCATGATGTGAGCTGAAACGAAGAATTGGACACCTAATCAACTGAGCCATGCAGGTGCCCTGTTTTTACTTTTAATATCTAAGAATTTGTAGTTTTGATTTTATGCTTATTTTTTATATTTTTTTCATGTTGAGTGTCACTATCATTTCTACTGTTAGAAAACATGAATAATTCAGTAATAATATTATTCATAATTACTCTATCCATAATATTTTAAGTCTGTTTAGTCTATTAAAAGTTGACAAAACAGGGGCACCTGGGTGGCTCAGTTGATTAAGCATCTGATTTGGTTTTGGCTTAGGTCATGATCTGAGGCATCAGGCTCTGTGCTGACAACATGGAACATGCTTGGGATTCTTTCTCTCCCCCTCTTTCTCTGTCCCTGCCTGCTTGTGCACTCTGTCTCTGTCTCAAAATAAATAACTTAAAAAGATAAAAAGAAAAGAAAAGCTGATAAACAGATTTAAAGTTTTATATTATTTTTCTACTTTTCTGATATATTTTGATGTGGTATTGTTTGGTCACTCATTTGCTTATTGCTGTAGTCAAAACCTCTATTTTTTAATTTATTTTTTAAATTCTAAAATTTTTATTTAGTTTTGAGAAAGAGATACAGGCAAGTAGAGGAGAGTCAGAGAGAGAGGGAGACACAGACTCGAAGCAGCTACAGGCTCTGAGCTGTCAGCACAGAGCCTGATGTGAGGCTCAAACTCATGGACTGCAAGATTGTGACCTGAGCTGAGGGTGGACACTTAACCAATTGAGCTACCCAGGCACCAAAAACTCTTTATTAAACATCAAATTATACCTCGCTCTCTTTGAAAAAAGGAAAAATAAAAAAAAAGACTTGGAATAGACCAATATAAATTCCTGCTTTATGGGACATCTGTTCTATCAGGAAAAGCAATGAAAAATAAATAAATAAAATGCAAACTCTTTAAATAAGGTGATATGCAATGGGGAAAAAATAAAACTGAGATGGGGATTGGGAAATAGAGTATTACTATTAAATCTCAGATGCTGAAGAAAACACCAGAAAAAATCTGAATATTTCAGTAGATTCTTAAGAAACAGGTGAAGAAGCAGAAGGTAGCAATGTTGGTAATGAGACTGCAAGAAAAAGGAGCAGAGACTGAAAAAAGAGCTTATACTTGGAGTGCTAAAATAAAAACAGCAATCCCAGGAATGTGGCTAGAGCCCCTTGATGAAAGCAGATGGTGGCAGGAGAGGATATAAAAAAGGGAATATGGAAGACCCTGTGGGAAGACAGGAAGGGCAGTGCCCCTGCCCTGGCTGCAATCAAATTAAGAGTTTTATCAAATACCAATGATCAGTAACCCCCTCCACTAACCAATTAAACACAATCTCTGGGCTAATAAATGGGCACCTTCATTTTTGTTTCTTTGCTTTCTTTCCTCCCTTCCTCCCTCCCTTCCTATCTATCTTCTTCCCTCCTTCTTTCCTTCCCTTCTTCCTCTATTTCATTTACTTGATTTTATTTCCCTTACATTTTCAAGATACTTTTAATATCCAGCCAATGATAGGAACCACTAATGTATGCCAAATTCAGCCAAGAGCTGGAGGTTTCACTTAAATTCCATATTTAAAAAAATAAAATAATTACAGATATTTTCACTATCTTGTGTACCAGGGATCTTGTCTCCTACATACCTGAGCAGAAGAAGGAAGTTCTGCTATCTAAAAAGAAACCTTAGGCTCAGGAAAACCAGACATAGTTGAGAGTAACCAAACTATGGGGATCAAGTAAACCCCGAATTATAAAGAGTAAGATGCCTCATCCCCAAGATGGCAGGTCACCAGGTCTCTAGCCCTGCTGCACCCTCACAGGCCCCTCTCCAGAAGCACATGAGAATGTTCCACTAGAGGAAATTTTCACTAAAAGCGATAAAAGACCAATAAATTCTGTGGGGGGCAGGGGTAACCCCCAATGACACAGAAGAGCAGCAGCATTGCCCAGAACAAACCTCACCAGCTGTGCAAGTATGTATATAGGTTCAAATTAGTGTGTTTAGAAACTTACATTTAAACATAAACATGAGACTTTAAATTATTAAGCTACCGATAGTGACAGCAGAGAAAGTAAATACTCAAACAACATTTTAGAGATAATCATAGTTAATATATGTAACATGCAGAGCAGATATAAATTAGCTACCTATAACTCATTCCCCTAGAGAAACACACAATATTGCACTATAGGGGAGAGGAAGGATCAGAAAATAATAAAATCACTTGAAATTTTAAGTATATATAGGACAACTGAAATAGAAACAGCAACAACAGAACTAAAACGTAATTTTAGAAGATATCTCAAAAAAAATTAAAACTCCATTAAAAATGGACCAAAGGGCTGCTGGGTGGTTAAGTGTCCAACTCTTGATTTTAGCTCAGGTCACGACCTCAATGTTGTGGGACTGAATCCCATATTGGGCTCCATGCTGAATGTGGAACCTGCTTGGGATTCTCTCTTCCTCTCACCTCTCCTCTGCTCACATATTTGTTCTCTCTTGTTCTCTCTCTCTCTCTCTCTCAAAATAAATAAATAAATAAATAAATAAATAAATAAACAAACAAACATTAAAAAATGGACATAGGAGGGACGTCTGAGTGGCTCAGTCAGTTAAACACTGGACTCTTGGATTCGGATCAGGTCATGATCTTGCATTTCATGGGTCTGAGCCCTGCATCAGGCTCTGTGCTGATAGTGCAGTCAACCTGGAATTCTGTCTCCCTCTCTCTCTGCCCATACCCCTACCTGCTCATGCTCTATCTCTCTCTCTCTACCCCTTCTTTATGCACACACACTCTCTCTCTCAAAAATAAACATTTAAAAATAAATAAATAAATAATAATAAATGGACAAAGGAATTGAATACAAGAAGATAAATAAGAGGATATCTTCTACAAGAAGATATACAAATAACAAAGCAGAGGAGGGGAAAAAAACCAAGGAGGGAACCCTTCCCAACTCATTCTATGGGGTCAATATAATACTAATACTAAAACTATGGGGGAATATTAGAAAAAAAAACTACATGACAAATATTCTTCATAACGTATATACATACAGCCTGAACAAACTAATTTTAAATGCTTCAATATTTTTAAAAAGTTACATATTGTGACCAAATATTATTTATCCTAGAAACATGAGGTTGATGTAAGATTGAAAATTATTTTAAGGCACCATATTAATATAATTAAAATAATAAAGGACAAAAACCACAATGTCATCTCAATAAATATGCAGAAATCATCTGACAAAATCCAACATCTACTGATGATAAACACCCTCAATAAATCGAGAACAGAAGAAACTTCTCCAACATATTATAAAGCATCTATAAAACCCTATAGCTAAAATCACAGTCAGAATGAAAGACGGGATATTTTGCCCTAAAATGGAACAGAAAGTAAGTATATCCATCCACACCACTCTGTTCAACATTTTACTGGAGATTCTAGCCAGTGCAATAAAGCAGGAAATAAATGATTAAAGTCATACAGATGAAAAATAAAGAAGCAACCATTTCTTTATTTTCAAAGGACATGATTCCATATCAGGAATCCACAAACTAACACTAGAACTAATAAACAATTTTAATATGTTTTCAAGAAACCAACTTTATTTCTATGTACTGGAAATGAACAGTCCAAATCTGAAATTCAGAAAGCAATACCACAGTCAACTAATATTTCATAAGTATACTCAGCAAAGAGAATACGGTATTTTCAATAAATTGTGTCTCCCATATACCTGGTTTGGATTCATTTTCTTTGATGATTAGTGATGTTGAACATCTTTTCAGGTAGCTGTTGGTCATGTATATGTCTTTCTTGGTAAAATGTCTAGTAAGATATTCTATCCTTTTTTTTAAATATAAGATTATTTGGTGGTGGTGGTGGTGGTTGCTGTTTGTTTTGGGGTTTTTTGGGTTTTGTTTGTCCTTGCTACTGAGTTATATACATTCTTTATTTATTTTGGCTATTAACCCTTATATGTGGTTTGAAAATACTTTCTCCCATTCCACAGGCTACATCTTTATTCTATTATTATGCTATGCAGAAGGTTTCTAGTGTGATTTGGTGCCACTTGTTAATGTTAGCTTTTTGTTGCTTGCACTGTTAAGTATCATATCTAAACACTCATGGCCAAGACCAGTGTCAAGTGACTTTCTCTGTGTTTTCTACTAGGAGTTTCATGGTTGTGGGTCTTACTTTTAAGTCCTTACTTCATTTCAAGTTAATTTTTGTTAGTTGTATAAAATAGCATATGGGTCCCCTTTCATTCTTTTGTATGTGAATATCCAGTTTTCCCAACACTACTATTTTTTACTTTTTTAATTTTTTTAGTTTTATTTAGTTATTTTGAGAGAGAGAGGGAGAGAAAGAATCTCAAGCAGGCTCTGCAGTGTCATTGTGGAGCCTGATGTGGGGCTCAAACCCACGAACCATGAAATCATGACCTGAGCTAAAATCAGGAGTCAAGATACTTAAATGAATGAGCCATCCAGGTGCTATTTCCCAACACTATTTATTGAAGTCATTATTTGCATGTAGATTACCTGTTACCAAATGAAACAATGCTTTGCCCAGTAACTCATATGGCTAAAGAATTCATAATATTCACATATTATTGATATAAAAGCAAACCAAAAAGTAGTTACAGTCTTATACATTTAATTTCTATGCCATATGTGCATCACATATGTTTGACATCTATCTAGATATGCAGATATGGGATTTATGGTTGGCTCTTTATATCTAGAAATTTTGCATCATGCGTGAACACTGCATAGTAATTCCCTGATGTTTTGGTAATTTCCAAAATACATATTATGAAACAGAAATATTGTAAAATGATTAGTTCATAATAGGAAATACATGGACTTATTTATGTGCACCTGAACCCAGGTACCAATATTTGAGTCTGACTGGAATATCAATATTAGATGTTTTCATTCACCTGAGCCCAAATACAGGGAAGACAGGTGTGAGAGTGTATGAGATGTACATGAAATTTCAAGAGGCATTTACCATCTTGATCAGAAGCACCTAATAGTGGTTTATATTTCTTTGTTTGTGTTAGGGGTGTTTTAATTATGCAAAATAAAAGCAGAAAAAAATGGTAACAAATTAGCAGTCATACATTCCAAAACTGGAAAGCACAAATGCTACAGGATATTTATCACTATTATTCTTAATCTCCTAATTAATACATAAAGTATGAGTGTCTAACACAAAGTGCTAGGCATATCAAAGTTGTTAATGCCTGAAATTCTAAAATTAGACTCCTGAAAATTCTATTAATGGCCAGTAATGAGGAACTGTTCGGATATGAATTCTTGATGAAGCAAACAAAAATGTATTATTGGCTTGTGGACAATGGAGGGCACACAAGCAACTCCTTTTATTCCATTAATGACCTTATACTTGCTTACAAACACTCCTCATGTGTTAATACCAGCCTGAGAGATACACTCATTCTCATCAGTGCCTATGTAAGAAACTTCAGGCTTAGCTTGTAAAAGAAAATACTGAATGGGAGAAAGTTAAATGACCCACCCACAGGAGCAGCACTACAAGGTGGCAAGTCTGAAATTCAAACCTAGTTCTCAGCTCCAAGCACAGAGCTTGCCCCTCAAAAGGCTGGCTAGAAAAGAAAATATTTAAATGAATAGCTACTATTTCCTCATCAAACATTAATATTGCACATTCTCCTGCTTTAAAATGACTCTCAAAAAAAATTCTATAAAGATCTGTGAGGTTTTCATTAAAA
The DNA here is from genome assembly GCF_006229205.1 of Suricata suricatta. Taxonomy (NCBI): domain Eukaryota; kingdom Metazoa; phylum Chordata; class Mammalia; order Carnivora; family Herpestidae; genus Suricata; species Suricata suricatta. The sequence goes on along the minus strand of NC_043701.1, from coordinate 116,849,441 downwards.
TGTCTGTTTAAACATGTGATGTTTTTGAAACATCTTTCTTTCTGCCTGTGATTATTGCTTGTGACCATAATGAACATCCAACCTTGTTTGTTTCTGGATAGTTATGTTCTTTGTGTTCAGTGAGCTCTTTTCTTTTTGTTACTATAAATGTGTGGAGATGAAGGATAACCCCATTAATGGTGCCCGGCAGCCAGCCCCCTTGTAATAACCCCCCTCTTGTTGTTGAGGCAAACATGGCCCAGTCAACAGAGGCAGCATGGCCCAGCTCCAGATGGGGAAGAGGCATCATAACAGACTCTGTGGTAAGAAGTCTGTTCCTGGGGTACCTGGGTGGCTCAGTTGGTTAAGCGTCCGGCTTGGGCTCAGGTCATGATCTCACGGTTTGTGGGTTCGAGCCCCGTGCCAGGCTCTGTGCTGACAGCTAGCTAGCTCAGAGCCTGGAACCTGTCTTCAGTTTCTGTATCTCCTTCTCTCTCTCTGACCCTCCCCTGCTTGCACTGTCTCTCTGTCTCTCAAAAATAAATAAAAAAACATTAAAAAATTAAAAATAAAGAAGTCTGTTCCTAAGAACCCATGTTGTACCACCGTAAGCAAGTGGCAAATAACAGACCTCTCCCTCACCGCCCCCCACCACTGAGGCACTATTTCAAAAATAGCAGCTATTGCTACAAATTTACTTGATTCTCTTCTGTAACATCTTATTAAAGATTTCAATTTTCTTCAGCAATACATTGCTTTTTGTACCTTAACTGGTACAGAAAAAAATAGAAGATCTACTTCAATATGAAAAAACCATTGGGATTGTATTTTTGCTAATAATTACAGATATTTAAGTTGTTTAACACAACTGTGTATGAGAACATATTAGAAATACAATACTTTAAAGACCTTAGTCTAAAATTTCTTACTGACAAAAAATTAAAAGTTTTTAAAATTTTAAATATATTTTACTTTACCATAAATATAACTGATAAGCATGATTTCCTAGAGACTGATTCACATGTATTTATACCAAAAGAAGACTGTTTATGTTTCTTTGAAATTGTTTATTCACTACACCTATTTCTTATATGTCACACCTGTATACAAAATAAAATATATAATATTACATAATGCAGTACATGTAAAATGAAATCAGTCCAGCTTTCTGTAAAATATTGGATAAATTTCAATTATGTGCTCACTCATCACTACAACAGGTTCTACCCATGGGAGGAAGCAAATGTTAAAATGTGAGTGTAACAAAGAGTAAATTAATGAAAAATTAAGCAAGATCAAAACATACTGTTTCTCCAGACACAGGTAGTATAATGCAGATGTGACAACTCTAAACCCCAGAGACAGTCTCATGCTCTCTTTCTGCAATACCATCGAAAGCCACATGGCTTCTCTCCTTAATGTGACTAATGATCCAAGGTGGCTTCCAGAGCCCCAGCCATTACAAATGTTTTCCAAGAGGGAAGAAGTTGAGGCAGTGGTATGAAAAAAGGATGTACACCAGAACAGTCTCCTCCTTTAAAAAGCTTTCAGAAAGGCTTTCTCAGAGATTCTCCCACTGGGTACACAGGTATCAGAGGAGGGACAAGCCAATCTCTTACTTCTGTTAGTGAGAAAGAAATGAGTGGATTTAATGAGACTGCTAGAAGTTTCTGTCCCTCAACAACTTTCTTCATTCTGTCTCTGCAACGGAGAGCATTTGTCAATCCTTGGTCTACAATACAGAGGGATTTCTAGAAATAATTGCTGAAATGTCTATAGTTGAATTATTTTCTCTTTAATGTCCGAAGTTAGCAAGCCTAAGGGAGTTCTATATAGTGGCAATTGCTAACCCAAATCCAATGCTAAACTTGTCTGTGAGAGAAACTCTTCTTGATGTTTTGTTGCATTTATCATATAAAAAAATAGCTCTGGGAGGTAGAGCCCGTGGGACTGGAGTAAAGCCAGGAACGGAGAGCAGGCAGTGGGACCGGCTTGCCCAGGGAACGCCTGGCAGGGGTCTGTTTACAGCCTGCTCAAATGGCAAACTGCAAATCCAAAAGGAATGAAGCCTTTTGTTCTTCCTGCTGCTTCAATAAGAAACCCATTAACAATCCTGGCACTGACAGGCTATGCAGCAAATTACCATCAGCTCCCACTTACTAAGTACTTACAACAACTGCAGGCATTGTGTTAGGTATTTACTCAGCACCTGACTACTCAGGAGACACCCCTGCAGCGCCTCGGTGCCTGCTGCATGACACACAATCCAGGCTCCATCTAAAGCCCCCTCCACGGGGACTGCAATTTTCTAACTTTCAACCAAATTTGAGACCACTGCCCTGGATTAAAAGCTTTTATTTTCCATACACAGCATCAATTTCAGAGAGAATAGATAATACCATAATGCCCAGAGAAGAGCTACACATCAAACTCCTGATATGTCTGCAGTTACAAGAAGTTATGAATTTGCAACTGGAATTGATAAGATTTGAGGTTTTAAATAGGGCTGGCATACACTTTTTCAATGGGCTCAGTCCTCCGTCAGGATGGCTCAGTATATGCTGCCTGTGGTTTTTGTTACAGACTCTGTGATGAATGATTCTCAGTTAATCCTCCATGGTCATTGACATCCCAAATTGAAGAATTCCTTCAAGAATTAGCACTGTTGGCAAAACCAGATTAACCGAGTGGGTAACTGTAACAAGGTGATGGTATCTACACTGGACAGATCCACTTGTCGAGACATCAAACGTATGCAGCTTTGTCGGAAAAAAAAAAAAAGCTTCTTATACTCTGTGTCTACCATAGTCTTTTTTAGATAAATTCTACATAATTCTTCTATAAAATCAGAGGATGTGACTAACGAGGAAAAGAATTCTCCAAGTCACAAACTCCTCAAAAAGACACCTTTTTGTTGTGTATATGTGTATATATACACCCACACTTGTACAAGATTTCTGAAGTGGTTGTTTGGGTTATTTACAAATATTCTGGTTCTTCTGGGGACATGGCAGGGATGAACTTAAATTCTGACATGGCCATGCAACTCTCCGGCCCATGAAAATGTGAGCAGAAGGGTCCTGTGTCACTGCCAAAGGGAGCTTTAAGAAGCAGTTCATCTAGGGGTGTCTGAGAAGCTCAGTCGGTTGAGCATGTGATCCTTGATTTCAGTTCTGGTCATGGTCTCGTGGTTCATGAATTTGAGACCCTTGTCAAGCTCTGCACTGACAATGTGGAGCCTGCTTGGGGTTCTCTCTCTCAAAATAAATTAATAAACATTAAAAAAAAAAAAGACCCAGTGCATCTAAACTATAGAAAATAGCTATAAATACACATTTCTATTTTCTTTTGCTCCAACATAGTTTGGACTGTCTCAGGTAATGGTTATGACATCATCCTGGGTCATGAAGGGAGGAGGACATGGGGCAGAGCTCCCAGGCAGCCCATGATGGACATGCTAGGGGGGTGACAAATAAGACCTTCCTTACTTGAGGCCCCTAAATAGATGGTTACTCATTTTCACAGTATTGCCTAATTTATCTTGCCTGACTCATTTGCAGATCAAAAGGTCTCATGTCTTTCCTTAAAATGTATACCATCATTGGGGTGCCTGGGTGACTCAGTCTGTAAAGTGTCTGACTTCAGCTCAGGTCATAATCTTGTGGTCTGTTGAGTTTGAGCTCTGTGTCGGGCTCTGTGCTGACAGCTCAGAGCCTGGAGCGCACTTTGGATTCTCTGTCTCCCTATCTCTCTGCCCCTTTCTTGCTCACACTCCATCTCTTTCTCTCTCAAAAATAAATAACATTAAACAATTTTTTTCATGTATATCATCACCAAAAATAGCCCTTTTCAAGTCCAACCATAAGTTAAGCCTACTTATGGGGAAAAAAATAGTACCTATTTTAGTAACAGTTTAAGAAAACTCATTTCTCTCTATGTGCTAACTCCTTAACAACTATATAATGGAGCATCAAGGGGAAAAAATCCGCTTTCAGTAGTGAACTTTAGTGAGCTATGCAAAAGGAAAAGAGTGGAATTTAGCCTTTTTAACCACACAAAACAAAGACCTGTGAAAAGAAAGGGCAGACCCTTCAGCTTGCGATCAAGAATTCCCGGCAGCAAAGGTGCCATCCTGTGTTCGCTTTAAAGACAAATTGCTCTTTTATTGACAGACATTCTCAGCTGCCACCTGTCTGCATGATTTCAGGAAACCATGCAGCGTCAGAATTAGCAGAAAACCACATCTGCCTCAGAAGAAAAACTTTTAAAGTTACAAATACTTTTCTCTGCAAAAAGACAAGACAAGGTTACGGAAATGCCCTATCAGGAGGACTGCCCTCCCAGCAGGTTAATGCCCCAGTGCTGACCCCCTTCCCGAAGATCAGCCTGCAAGGGTCTCAGAGGCACTTTTCTGCCCAAGGATTCTTTCGACAGAAGATCGATTCTGACACTTGGTTAACTGTGCCTCCCCTTTCTTTCAACTTGATGTCCTCATCTTCTAGAAGCATTTTCCTGTTTGTTTCAGAATCTCAAGGGGTGCTGACGAGTGGCACTTGCTCACCGCAGTGCGAAGACTGGAAGGAAGGGCACCTGATTTCAAGCTCAGGTCATGTACACATACCAATTTCCTTTAACAGCCTTTGAAACACCACGCCGTGGCGCCGCGCACACTGTCTGGCCCAAGCCGTCGCCTGCTCCTCCCTATATGCAAACAAGACGCGTCCTGTCTTCACTCATCATTTCTCACCCCAAGCACAGCTGGTCCTGACACTGTAACTGTTGAGGGGGCAGAGCCCCAGGTGTCACCTCATTCTCAGCGGTCAGCTCACATTTCTCCCTCTCACAACATTAGGTTCACATTCTGTGAAAATGAGAGATTTCTTGAGACATCCTAATAAGCCTGGCCTCACACAAAATATTCAACTAAATCAGAAAAAAATGCTTTTCTTCCAAAACTTATTTTTGACTAAAATAAATCTGTGATTTCTTAATGAAATTATTTTAATAATATGTGATGCGCCAACTATGGTTTACTGCAATCCACACTAATGACATTCAAAGCCCCTTATGAAGTATGCCGACAAAGCCTGAGGAAGGCTTACATTATTTTATACCAAGCGGAACGAGGAGAGCCTTACAGCACCTGCTTTGCCGAGCTACAAAACTACCAAACACAATTTCCCCAAAAGTGAACAAAGACACACCCATACCATAGCACACGACACTGACTCACCCAACACACTCCTGCACAAATGTTCTAGGCAGGAAGGAAGGTGTGCAGGTCTAGACTGAACCAGACTCTGGACTCAAATCCTGCCTGCTGTCCTAAGTAGCTATGGGACCTCCAGGTCAGCACTGAACTAACATAAGCCTCAGGGAGATTATGAGTAGTCATGCCCCATAATTTATATGAATAGTTGCTCATATAAATTATGAATAGTGATGCTCTGCTCAATTAAAAGCAGAGGAGTCCCCTGCCGCTGAGCCTGACAAGCTTGATGTCGGGACACGCTGGTTCCTATGATGCACCTCACTCGTGCTGACCCCCACCCAGGCCTCCCCCCTCCAGGAAACTGGAAGTTATTCCTTCCAGTCCCCTTGTAGTCAGACATCACCATACAGCTGGTTACAACCAATGTGCTAAGAACAAAGGTGGCAGTCAGAGGAAACCCAACTTGCTGCATTTCGCTCGTGTGCGGAGGCCCTAAGGTCAAGCAGTGCCATCCCAGGATCTGACTTTCCTCCATTCTGTGTGTGACAGAGCCAGACTCTCTGTTCCACAGACAAAACCAGCATGAGTCACAAACCCAAGCTCATTGTGTTAAGCCAGAAACTGGCATGAGGAGTGGGTTGCTGCCGTGAATAAAACCTAAGCTACAGAGCCTGGATAAAAAACGACATGGAAGATGAAAAACCAATTGCAGTCAGAGGGTGCAGTGAGAGGGGCTGTCCCCAAAGATAAATTAGGAGGCAGAGCATGAAGCTAATGCACTTGTCCCTTAAGGAAGAGATGGTAGAAGACAGAGTGGTGGTAGCAGGTATCTGGCCAATATGGCAGCAACTGGAAACACGCTGCAAGCAGAGTAAGCTCAGAAGGAATCTGTGAAATCACAGGCAGAAATAAATTCGAAGAGAGAGATGTGTGCGTCTGCCCACACAATAAGCTTGCATCAGAAAAACCCTTCCATTAACAGTAAGCACGGGCCTCCAGACAGCAATGCCACATGTGGGAAAGAGAAACGCATTGCACTGAGCCCGGTGTGCCACACTGCTTGCTTGCTCTGTGGCACACCTGTCAGTTTATCAGCCGTGCAGACAAAGAAGATGAGACGCTGAGTGAAAGGCACTATCTAAAAAGCACCAGAGCTCTGCCGATCAGTCTTACAGATCTGGGAAAAAGCATCTAATCAAGCTCAAGTTTCAGCAGAGCTAGAATTCAGGAGCCAAACCTCAGAAAAGAGAGTGATAAAGAGAGCCTCACAATATCACCTTCAGGAGTCCATGTATTCCAAGCAGGACAAGGCCAAGAAACCAAAAAGTGGAAACTGATGGAAAGGCGGAGAACCCAATACCACATCCTACAGCGTGCGGGCACGGGTGTGCACGGAGGCCCCCTGAGACCACCCCATGGGCTTGGAGACTCCCCAGAAGGGCCACAGGACTCAAGCCAGTCTACCAGGCGTCATGGTTTATTGCAGCAAAGGGTGCAAATGAGAACTCCACACAGAGGAGTTTGAGGAGAAGTCCCCAAAGTCAGGGAATCACTCGGGACATGATCAATTCCCGCAGCAGCGCTGTGTGCTAACACGTTCAAGGTGCTGCCTGTCAGGACAACTCACCTGGGTCTTGAGTCCAGGGATTTCACTGGGGGTGGGTCCCCTAGGCACTCAGTGCCTGCCTGGCTGACCTGTTTCTCAGACCCCGGCCCCTGAGAGCAAACAGTGGATTCACTAGAAGTCACACTGTCAGGACGATCTTGTCTGGTCTTGGAGGTACAGGGTGGCCCAAGCACTGAGGCATACAGAAACAGCTCACGCGTGATTTCCCAAGGGCCATTCCTGACAATAGGACTTTCTGTGAAACACACAGACTTTGGGCTACCCTGGCCTGCCGTCAATCTCTTCCTGTGTGACGAGGAAACCAAAAATTGAAATTGAAATGGGCCCTGAGGATGATGGATTCAGATAATTTTCATGAATTTTAAGTAGGTCCCCCAAATGGCCATGTTACAGAAAGACTAACAGCCCCCTAGAGATGTTCCATCTTTATCCCTGTAAACTCTGTGTTGGGTTACATGAACAAGAGTAATTGAGGATGCGAGTGGAATTCAGTTAGCTTGTCACCTGGCAGCCACATGGGAACATTATGCAGAATTATCGAGCTGGGCCCAATATAATGACAAGGGACTTTACTAGCAAAAGAAGCAGAAGAAGAAGCCTCAGGGATGCAGAAGGCCATGTGATGAAGCAAGCGGAGCCCTGAGCGATGTGTTTACAGCGTTCAAAGATGAACACCTCTGAAGAGGGAGCATGAGCCAAGGAATGAGGACAGCCGCTAGCAGCTGGAAAGGGCGAGGAAAAGCTTGTGCCCCAGAAGCTCCAAAAGAAACACAACCAACCAAAAGCCTTAGTTTTAGCCAAGTGAGACACACTCCAGGCAGTTTTTCCCCAAAGCTGTAAGATCATTAATTTGTATGGTTCTAAGCCATTAAGCCCATGCTAATTTGTTTCAGTAATCACTGAAAACAAAGATAGTCTACATCATGGGATATTCAGGGCACAAGCTCTTCTACAATAAAACCCACTGAACAGGTTCAGTGTTTTATTGGATTGTGACTATTTATGGAAGTGACTCTGTAAGACAAAGCTTCCCTCCAAACCACAACAGATGTGTTGTGTACCTACACCAACATGACAGAGGAGTCTCTAAAGCAATGACAGATAAAGTTACAGGAGTCAAGCTGCAAGTAAGATTTAATAACCCCAAATCTGTATGCACATAACACAGCTTCAAACACAGAAAGGAAAACTGATGGAACTAAAGAGAAGACAAATCTACAATTAATGTATATTAATGCTCCTTCATTGGTGATCAATAGAACTAATCACCAAGTAGGTATATGTGGAACAATTTACATAATTGGTATATTCTAGGCAAGTCTCGAAAAGATTTTTTTTAATTTTTTTAATGTTTATTTTTGAGAGAAAGAGAGAGACAGAGTGCAAATGAAGGAGGGGCAGAGAGAGAAAGGGAGACACAGAATATGAAGCAGGCTCCAGGTTCTGAGCTGTCAGCACAGAACTCTATGTGGGGCTCGAACTCACAAACTGAAAGACCATGACCTGAGCTGAAGTTGGACACCCAATTGACTGAGCCACTGAGGTGCCCCTACTCTTGAAAAGTTTTAATAGACTGATATAAAATGTCGTAAACTCTCTGATCATAGTGCAAATATGCTAGATATCAACGGATGTCTGGAAATTAAATGATAATAAAAAAAGCTTAAAGATACAATGGGAAATTAACATTTAAAAACATTAAAATATATAACAAAATATTGCACATAAAATTGTGTAGGAAGCAGCTAAGACCTGTTAAAAGGGACCTAATACCATCAAACGTGTATGTTAGAAAATGAAACAGGCTGAAAACATTATTTAAATATTCATCTCCAAATTTAAGAATGATAACAGTGTGTTAAATCCAAAAGAATTAGAAAAATTAAGAGAAGTAAAAACATAAATTAACTTAATATAAAATAAATATGGAGACTATAAAGTCTACTTCATCAGAATCAAATGCAATCAGAGTGGACTAAAACGTCACTGGGAAATATCCTAATTTACATCTCTTTATTTCTATCTCTTTTAATAACAACAACAGAGTATTAGCTTAAATTTTAGGTAGGTAAAAATCATCTGTATGATGATTACACTTTAAGTCTTGATGTTACTATGAGGAGTAAATATAAAGCCGCGTAGTGGCTGGCACAGACAGACGTTCGGGACATGGGAACTATCACAGTTTTCGTGCTGGTGCTGACGTCTCATGTCCAACTTGGAAGTCTCCCAGCCTGCGACAGCACGGTGAGACATTCATCTGAACCACAAATCACATGACACGATACTTCAAATTTTTCTTTTAAATTTTCTCACAGAAGTAAAAGGATAATTGTATTTAAGCTAACCTACCAGATCTGTTCTCATTTTTTTTTTATGTGTGGAGGAATTCATAAGGATGAACTTCACATTTTCTCTTTTTAAAAGAAAGAATGCAAAAATACAGGTTGGCTCGCATTATGTTAACATTAAACATCTTCACGTAATAGAGAGGTACTTCAATCTGATCAGCTTGCTTCCCTTCCTCCTTGACATATTTTGAGAGTTCTACCAGAGTCACAGGCAAAATTTGAATTGTCAAATTAACACTTAACACTGTCGAATGTTAAGCAGAAATGCTCAAGTGCTCTGGTGTCATCGAGGATCCACTGAAGAGAAAAGGGGTCCCGGAGATGGGCAGAACGTGATTCCACGGAGGTTAGCTCAGCAGGGAGATGAAATGTATTTGCTGCTCCAGTGAGCCAGTTTAAATTCACCAGACTGGATGGAGGTGAAGGAGCTCGAAAAATGTTTTCTTGGGCTTTTTCCCCTTGCACGGTTTGTCACTGCTTTAGCTTCTAGCCATGTTCTTACCAGGTGCAATGTTCAGCAATTAGGAATCTAAGCCTGTTGTAAACACATGGTGTAACGGTCAGATTTTAGGAGAGACTGTGTGGGTGCCTTAGGCGAATAAGAAAGTATGCTTTACCTCACACCAAGCAGCCAATGCATTATGATTAAACTAACCTATTCGATCAGGAAACTAGATCATGGGGCAAAATAACAGACTTAAGGAGAGTTAACATGTCTTTTAGATGAGAAAGGGAGATCCCCACAATATGCAACATCCCATGAAGCTTCATGCTTATGTAAGGATAGGGAATCATCATATTTGGGGCGGGGGGGGCGGCTGGGTCACAGAGATACAGCATAGCCCGTATAAGGTTGTATATTCTAGTACCTAGAAAATAATTTATTTGTGCCAGTTTCCAGCCCTCTGACATTCACTAGTGCACTGTGCAATCTCCAAATTTCAAGACTCCTATTTCAAAGGGATAGCCCAGCAAATTTTAAGAAAAAATGATGCAGAAGTCAAGTTCATATTAATTTGTGGGATCCTGATTTGAGTTAGAACACCATTGACTCTCACTATAAAAATTAGGTTATTATCTACAACAAGAAGTTTTGGCATTTAGATTTTTTCTTCTTGTCCTCAAAATAATTCTGTATTTTTTATATGAACAAAACTTGGAGAAGCAACACACTGAAAACTACAGCCTCAGCAGTTGGTCTATGCAGCCAGGCCTGGATCAGCTTGGATGTATAGTCCTTCGCTCCTCCTTCCAGAAAGGATAAGAGACAAGGAAGTGAGTAGCTAATAGTAAAATGTGGAATTTTAAGAATTTTGATGTGATGCTTTTCACTCCGCTGCTCTTCTCTCACACCCTGTGTCACTCCTCAAGAATCCATAGTCCTCACACTATCACCAATTAGATTTCTTACTGAGGGTCCCCTAAACTTGACCTGTCTCACAGTGGGACATGTTCCAAAGTCATACCTCTTATTTCTTTTTCAAAAAAACAGTTATTCCACCAAAAAACCCTAAAATAGGTATCAAGAAAAAAATCTTATTAAACTCAGTCATCCTAATTACTTTCTTATAAGATAACTCCTTATTACCCTAGATTTCTTTTTTTAAGTTTTTGTTGTTGTTGTTTATTTCCTTTGATGGTGAGAGAGGTGAGGGTCACAGAGAGAGAGAGGTAAAAAGAGGATCCCAAGCAGGCTCTGCACTGTCAGCACAGAGTCCAAAGCAGGGCTTGAACTCATGAACCATGAGATCATGACCTGAGCCAAAACCAAGAGTCAGACACTTAACCAACTGAGCCACCCAGGTGCCCCTATTTCCCTACATTTCTTAACCTTTCCAAATACATTCTGTTTTTAATTACAATGACTTTTACATCATATCAATCTCAACAATGAGATATTTGGCCACAGATTGTATCCTTTCTTAATTTTTTCAATATTTTATTTTTGAGAGAGAGCAGGAGAGAGAAATTGGGGGGAGAGGGAGAGAGAGAGAGGCAGACAGATAGAATGAGTGGGAGGGGGGGCAGAGAGAAGGAGACACAGAATCTAAAGCTGGCTCCAGGCTCCTAGCTGTCAGCACAGAGCTCCAAGCTGTCACCATGAGATCGTGACTTGAGCCAAAGCCAGATGTTAACCAACTGAGCCACCCACGCACCCCTCAAATATTTTTTAACATTAAAGAATATTCCCTTGAAGGTTCTGGATGGTGTGCTACTGTAAGCCTGCATCTGAAATCAGTGTAGTAGGTCCAGAGACAGACTACTATGTTTCCAGCCAAGAAGGAGTAACAGAGACTACCTCTGTCCTTGTACCACACACAGCCAAATAACCAGATAAAATATATAAAACACTGGTTTTGAACTTTGACAAAAAGCAAAAGGGATGGTGGTCCCTTAAGGACAAGAAACAAACGAGATAATATGACTACTCTAGTATACTGTCCTGGCAGGGGTTGAAGACCTTGGAGGAAGGGAGGGGCCCAGGCTAAGTAAGACCTGCAGACTCCAGGTTAGGAGATGCTGCAGCGAGGAAGACTGGGCCACAGAGGCAGACAGAGATCTAAATCCTAAGTAGCAGAGAGGGAGAAGGTACAAGACACACAGAGTGTTTCCCTTGAGAATTCAATTAATCACCAAAGAAGGCGTATGTGCAGAAAGCCACCCAGAGGACTAGAAGGGACAGCCACTGCCCAGACTGGTCGATTTCACAGACCTGGGGGAGCTGGTTAGAGCACAGCATGGCTCTTGCCTTGGCACAGGGGCTAGTTCCCTCCAGGATCATCCCTGCTCTTGTAAGGATGCAGGTCCTATCCGGCCCTCACCATCGGCTGTCCCAGCCTTCCCGGAGCCGGTCAGAACTGGTCGCGGTGCACCGGTGCACCTCAGTGGTGGAGATGCGCCAGGCGGCAGTGGGGGTGGGGGCGTTCCAGCCTTCCCCTTTACTTAAAGGGGAAGGCGCCGGCTTCTCCTGAAAGGGCTCGCATTAAGGAGGGACAACTCCTGCGTGCCCAATCAGGGGAGGCCAGCAATTACCTCTGACCTTTCTAGAGGCGGGCCTAGTCATGCCCCACATGGGGCGTCCTGGGCCCACTCTGATTGGTCAGTGCTCTGGATGGTGTGATTGGCTCCCACAACTGCCACGGTTGATGGGGGGGGGCAGGGATTGGATCACTGTACACCTGTCATCATTTCCTGTAACACCCCCTCCCAAAGGCATAAAAGGCCCTGCCCTGCCTTTGTTCAGGGCTCTCTCCACGTGGCCAGTGGGTCGGCTGGAGACTGTGAGCCTGAGCTTAAGCTTGTAATAAAGACCCTTTGCTTTTGCAGGCATGACTCGGTCTCCCTAGCAGTCTCTGGTGTTTGTTTTGGGGTGATTTGGGGCGATTTTAAAAACTTGGGCACAACACTCTGACCCCTCTAACAAATTTTAAAAGTAATCCTTACATGATCAAGCCACTTCCAAGTAACTTACAAGTTCAAGAATAACACAGAAAAACAGAACTATCCAAAGTCGTAAAATTCATAATGTCTGGGATCCAAAAAAAATTACTCAGCATGAAAGAAAGAAAAAAAAAAGATACATAATTATCAAGGGGAAAAATCAATCACCTATAACTGAATAAGAACTGAGAAGATATTAGAATCTGCAGAAGAGGATGCTGAAACAGTTGCTATTATCACTGCATTCCAAATTTTCATAAATTTAAGAACAGAGACACAGAAGATATCAAAAAAGACCCAGATCAAATATATACAATTGAAAACTACAATACCTGAAATAAAAAATGCACTGTATGGGAGATTAGACATTACAGCTTAAAAGAGCAGTGAATTTCAAGGCAAAGCAATAGAAACTGTACAAATGGAACATAAAGTTTTAGAAACAGAAAAAAATAAAAGAACATCAGGGTGCTATAGGAGAACTTCAAGCCGTGAACATACATGGAAACTGGAATCCTTAAAGGACACAAAATTACTTGAAGAAGTAATGTCCAAAAATGCTCCAAATTCAGAAAAGCTATATAAATCAACACATCAATACACTTGACAATATCAAAGCAAAAGAAACACTAAAAAATGGCACCAAGGCACATTATCATCAAAAATTCTCCAAAATCAGGGATAAAGAGAACATGTTAAAAGCAGCCAGAAAATAACAGACCTATTACTTATGGTATAATAAAGATAAAGATGACAGTGGACTTTTTGTCTGGAAAGAAATGCCAGTAAAAAACAATAGGATACTTTAAAAGTACTGGAAGAATAAAGCTATCAACCTAGATACATCAATCCAGTGAACATCTCTGAAAAAAAATGTGATAAAGACATTTTCATATGCATAACCCATAAAGGAATTAATTATCAGAAGAAATGTTAAAGGTGGGGGGAAGTGGTACCTGGGTGGCTCAGTTAAGTGTATGACTTTTAGTTTCATCTCAGGTCACTATCCCAGGTCTTAGATCAAGACATGCACTGTCAGGGCAGAGCCTGCTTGGGATTCTCTCTCTCCCTCTTTCTCTGCCCCTTCCTCACTCTTGCATGCCCACATGTGCTCTCTCTCTCTAAATAAAGAAACTTTAAAAAAATGTTAAAGGAAATCCTGCAAAAAGCAAGAAAATGATTCCAGATCATAGAGTGGAGACACTCAAAGGAATGAAGAGACACAGGAATAAAGGTAAAAATGGATAAATATACAAATTGTATTTTGTTTTAAAATATTGAAAAGTTAATAGATTGTTTAATAAAAACAATTATAGAGAGTGAGGGCTTTATAACGTGTCTAAGTAAGACACAGGACAAAAGTAACATGTTATGTATGACCACAAAAACAAAAATCAGGAGAAAATAAATGAACAATACTACTCTAGTTTTCTTACATTGTAAGTGGTAAAATACTGCTTAAACATTGTGATAATTTAAATGCATACTTAAATAATAGGCATCCAATATTAACACAACATATAGACAGTACGTCAGCAAAGAGATAAAATGGAAGAAAGAACACTGAATTAATGCAACCGTGAAAAAGAGAAACAAAAACAAATAGAACAAATACAAAACAAATAATATGGTAAACTTAACCCTAACACTAGTAATGTAAGTGGTCTAAAATTCCTACTTAAAAGACAGAAATTGTCAGTTTCATTAAAACATCAACAATCAATACTATATGCTGACCACAAGAAACCCAAGTTATATATAAAGACATAAATAATGAAAAGTAAAAGGATATACATTTATTATGCTAATCTTCCTCCTCTGCCCCCCCCCCCAAAAAGCCAAAAAACAAGCTGGGATTTCTATACAACACAAGGCAAACTAGAGTTAAGCATACCAACAGAGATAGAAATAAATAAATATTGAAAGGTCTACTCATCGGGAGATCATAACAACCCTAAAAGTTAGAATAGCAGTCAAGATACTGCAGAGAAGACTGGAGTCACTCAGGCTCCAGTGGCCGAGAAGCTGGTGAGTCCCAAATCCACAGGGTAGGCCGGCGCGCTGAAGACCCGAGGAAGGTCTGCATTCAAGTCTGAGCGCAATCTGCCAGCAGAACTCCCTCCAGCTTGAGGGAGGTCACCGTTTCTTCCACTGGTTGGCTGGGGTCAACTCACATGATGGAGGACAATTGGCTACTCCAAGTCCGCTAATTTAGATGTCAATTCCATCTACAATGCCTTCACAGCAGCATCCATAATGTTTGACCAAACACCTGGGTACCATGGCCTAGCCAAGTCTACACACAAAATTAACCACCAGTGCTTCAAGCTACAGGAAGCAAAAAACGGACAGAAATGCAAAGAACAATATAAAAATCAATAATTACGATCATAGATTTCAATACCTTTCTTTCAATATGTGATAGAAAAAAATCAGCAAGGCCGTAGGAGAGTTGACCAATACAATAACCTCACCAAACTGACGAAGAGAAAATGCCACACAACAGCAGAATGTGCATTCTTCTTAAATGCACACAAAATATTTATGAAGATACACCTTATTTTGATCCATAAAACAAGTCTCAATATATCTGAAAGGACTCAACCTGTACAAATGTGTTCACTTGTCTTCATGGACTCAATTATAAATCAGTTACCAAAAGGTCATGAGAAAATCCAGAAATACTTGTGTGGGGAGCTGCAAAGATTCAGCTGCCCGGCCAGGCCACTTACTAGCTAGTAATGTTACTCCCTGAGGGGAGTTGCAAAAACAGGCAGGGGAGCGCCACTCCCTGCCAGGAGAAGCCAGAAAAACAAAGATCAATCGCCTACCGCAGGGTGGTATCGGCCCTTCACATGCTGTGCTAAAAACTTTAGTTTGTTTCCTTCTTTACCCTAGCTTTGACCCTGTTTCCTAGCAACCGACCTAGGTCAGCTGTCTTGTTCTCCTGCCTAAAAACCTTTATAAGAGACAGTGTTTTCTGAATAAAGAGGAGAGGCTTGATCAGATACCGTGTGTTGTGTCCTTACTCTCTGTGCTCCCCCTTCCTGCCCTTTCTCTCCCTCTCTCAGGATCACGAACCTGCAAGGATTTTCCACCCTGCTGGCCAGGGCGGGACATGACAAGTGACGCCTCAACGTGGGGCTGAGTGAAGGGAGAAGACATACTTGAAACCTAAATAATACACCTCCATTTAACCTGCGTGACAGATTATTAATTAAAATAGAAACTGAAAAGTATTATGACTTGAATAAAAACAAAAATAAAAACTTGTGGGATGCCATAAAAGCCGTCTTTTAGGGGAAACTATAGGATGAAATGCCTATACTGAAAATGAAGAAACATCTTAAATCAATATTTAGATTTCCATGTTAAGAAATTAGAAAAAATAAGGGCAAATAAAACCCAAATTATATAAAAGTAAAAATCAACTAAGATCAGAATGGAAATCAATTAAATAAAAAATGAAAAAGTAATAGTGAAAATCAATGAAACCAAATATTCTGCAAAGAGTATATGAAGAAATTAATAAATTAGCCATACCACTTGAGAAAAAAAAAACCCAGGTAACAAATTACCGTTATCAAGAATGAGGAGCTATTACTATAGATTTTGCCATTATCAAAAACATAATAAGGAAATATACATAATGTTATGCTCACAGTTTTGATATTGTATATGAAATGGAAAAAATCTTTGAAAAACACATAATACCAAAGTTCAAGTAAGACTAAATAAAAAGGTACAAACTTGCAGTTACAAAATAAATAAGTCATGGAAATGCAATGTACATCATGGTATTACATATTTGACATTCGCTGAGAGTAGATCTTAAAAGTTCTCATCACAAGGGAAAAAATGTTGTAACTGAGCATGGTGATGATGTTAATTAGGCTTATGGTGATCATTTTGCAATAAAAACAAATATCAAATCATGCTGTACAGACGCTGTACATGATACGGCACGGAATGTCAATTATACCGCGATAAATAAAAATAAAGGAATAGATAAATAACCTGAATAATCCTATATCTACTAAATAAATGAAATCAGTAATTTAAAACCTCCCCATAGAGAAAACTCCAACCAGACAGATGCACTGGCGAATTCTACCAACATTTATAGAAGAAATCTTATCAATTCTATGTAAACTCATCAAAATACTGAAAAGAAGGAAACAACTCCCTATTCTTTCCATGATGTCAACATTAACCTGAAGCCAAAACCAAAGGTTTTACAAGAAAAGGAGAATCCGAGATGATTCTGAGGTCTTTTGTATTTATCTCAGGTCCTATTATGTTCAGATTCTTTCTATCTGGTCCCCTGCTTGGGATTTACCACTTTGTTTTAATGTATTATCATCTTTATACAGTGTGGATTTGCGACTAACACTCATAAAATTCATAAAATCCCATAAAATTTCAAATAAAATTTGTATCTATTCATGATGTGGTCCTTAGTACCCTTCTCTAGAGCATTTTAGGTCTCCTTTCACATCAGTGTGCCTTTCCTGCTCTTTCCTTATCTTACTGCACTGGCTGTCACTTCCAATACGCTGCTGAAAGCAGGTAGTGTGGAAGGACATTTGTGTTTATGCTTTTAGGACTTGTTTTGTTATTCCTTTTCTGTTTTGCCAACAACTTGTTTGTTGTGCCTTTTCTACAAGACTGCATCGGTATTTCTAGAGTATATATTTTCTGAGATGTCTACTGAATGCTTCCAATATTCACAAATTTATCTCCCTTCTTGCTGGAGTTGTAATTTGCGCATCTCTGAACCCTGTACAAGGGTCACATCTTATTTCCCTGGTAGCTGGATTTTCTCAGGGTGTTTTTGGTTTTGTGTTTGGAGAGGTTCCTTGGATTCTCACCTTGTTAATGTACAGCTTAGTGTTTGGACAAAGAATCAAGAGCACACCTCTGAGGATAAATAATCTGTGGCACATCTGGCCGATGTAATATTACTCAATGCCAAGAAGGAATCAGCTATCAAGCCATTAAAGATACAGAAGAATCTTAAATGCATATTACTAAATGAAAGGTCTAAAAGATTATTTGCTGTATGCTTCCGAATATATCACACTGGAAAAGAAAAAACTATAGAGGCAGTAAAAAGATCAATGGTTGCCAGAGGCTCGAAGGAAAGGAGAGACAAACAGGCAGAGCATAAGGGATTTTTAGAGCAGTGAAAATACTCTGTATGATATTATAATGGTGAATCCATGTCATTGTACATTTGTGCAAACCCACAGAAGGTACAGCACCAAAAGTGAACCCAAATGTAAACCATGGATCTGAAATGATAAACATGTGCTAATGCAGCTTCATTAACATAACAAATGTGATGGCAAAGTTGTGAAAATGGGGGTGGCTCTGCAGGTGTGTTGCCAGGGGGTACATGGGAAATCTCTTGTAGTGTCCTCTCAATTTTGCTATAAACCTAAGACTGCTCTTTAAATAAATTTAATAAAATCTTTAAAGAAACACATGCATGTCATTATGCTAGGCCCTACTTGGGGAGTAAAGCAATAAATGGGAAAATCAGTGTACTTCTGGGAAAGAAAACAAAGCAAAACAAATTACAGTACCAAATGTTGGCAAGACTGTGGAGCAACTGGAATTCTCATTCAATGTTTGTGGAAGTGTAAACATTTAAATGCACTTTAGAAATCAGTCTAGTAATTTCTCATAAAAGTAAACATGCAGAGTGACTCCATGATCCAGCAATCCCATCCCATTTCACAAAACGTGAAAACATATGTCAACAAAGGGACTTGTGTAAAAATGTTTGTGGTACATCTATTCACATCAGCCAACCACTGGAAAGCTATGAAAAAGTCTACCAACAGGAAAATGGATACATTTTAATGTATCCTAACCATGAAACAATACTTCACAGTAGGAAGAAACTGGTCCACTGAAAAGCATGGCTCAATCTTAAAACTAATTTGCTAAATGAAAGGAGCCAGACAAAAAAAAGCCCCTATCATATGATTACATTTATATAAAGTTCTTTAACAGGCAAAATTAATATATGATGAGGTAAATCAGAATATGGTTACTGCTGGTAGGAGTAACTGATTACATGGGGTCAATGAGACAGATTTTTCTTGGGTGATAGAAATACTGCACGTCTTGAAAGAGTACAGTCCATCAATGAATGCATTTATCAAAATTCATATTACTATACAGTACCTTAAATTCTGTATGGCTTAATATATGCAAATTATTCCTCAACTAAAAAAAGTACATAAAATAAGTATATCTTTCCAGAATCCCACTATATTAGATAAAACCACAAAGTTTGGTGAATGGTCAAATAAGTAAATTTTAATTAAAAGTCATTGCAAGAAACATGCTGGAGAGTCCTTCTTAATTTTTTCAATAACTCAGTTCTTTAGGGAATGTGGTTGTATTAAAATAATTAATAATTATAATTTAGGAACAACCAGAATTCACGTGTATATAAATATGAATAAATAAGGTAATTGTTTTAAAATTAGAGTAATTTTTTCCATTCAAAACTGACAGAAGGCAGTGATATACCCAAATTACTTGCTGTTCCAAATATGATATTAATACAGAATAAAAGCACTAGTAACAAAAGTTATGATAATAATAATATGTATTAGATTTGCTATGCATCCAAATTTGTTCCACGTACCTACCATATGTTAATTCATTTCATTCTTACTACAATAGTAGAGATAGGTAATGCTATTAATTATAATTCTCAAATAAGGCAATTGGGGCACAAAAAGAGTAAGCAATTTGTGCATGACAAAGAGGATGGATTAAATACTCAGATAATTCACTTCGAACTCTGCTGTTAACAAGTAGAATATACTGCCTCCTGATAGACATATACCAATACATATGCTCACACAAGTACTGGTTTATATTCATGAATCAAGATGCCAAATGTTGACTAAGGAGACATGCCAAAATTAGTACTGCTCTCTGAATTTCCTTTAACACCAGAGAACTTTGGATCATAATTCAATCCTGAGGTTGACTCCCAAAATAATTTCTGCACCAACACACCTTCCTTGAAAGCCAGACCTATATCAAACCGCCCTACTTGACCTCTCCACTTGGACATCCATTTGGTACATCAGAGTTAACATTTTCACAACTGTGAATATTAACTCTCCCCACCCCCTGAAAACACAACTTTCTCCAACTTAGTCAACTCTCATAAATAGATTACCAGCATCCCAGGTGCCTTAGCTGTAAACCTGGATATATTCTTCACCCGCCTCTTCTCAAATGACCCACACCCAAGTCAGCCAACACTATTGGATATTCTTTAGAATCTGTCTACTTCTCTCCCATATGCCCCTGCTCCAAGCCACCACACTATATTGCCTGGCTTGTTTTGGTATCTTCATGTTTTTTTTTTTAATTTTGCATGTGCATGAGGATTGAAAAAATGACAATTTTTTAGCAGTTTTACATTTACAGAAAAAAGTGAAGAAAAAGTATAGAAGATTTCCATGTACCCCTTACTCACCACCCCTCAATTTCCCATAAGGCATAGAAGAAGGGAAGGAAAAATAAGATAAAAACAGAGAGGGAAACAAGCTATAAGACACTCTTAAATATAGAGAACAAATTGAGGGTTGATGGAGGGGAGGGGGATGGGCTGGCGGGGTAATGGGCATTGAGGAGGGTGCTTGCTGGGTGTCTTACATAAGTGATGAACTACTAAATTCTATTCCTAAAGCCAATACTACACTCTATGTAAACTAACTTGGATTTAAATAAAGAAAAAAAAGGGGGGGATATGTTGAGTTTTATAAGAAACTGCTAAATTATCTTCCAGACTGACCACACCAGCCCACATTCCCAGCGGCCATGAGCGAGAGTTCTCACTGGTCCACATCCCTGTCAGTGCCTGGTGGTTTTTGTTTGTTGTTTTTAGTTTTCAGGCACATGGTACGATTGCTTATGTCGAAAATCCCACAGAACTAACAAAAAATCTAGAACTAGTAAGTGACTGTAGCAAAGCTGCAGGTTAGTACAGGAAGTGAATTGCTTTTTTTATACACCGGCCATGAGCGACTGGAATTTGACATTCAAAACTCAGTATCATTGACATTAGCACCAAAAAAATGAAATTCACAGGTAAGAACATAAAAAAATCGTATACAAGATGCATATGAGGAAACTACGACATGCTGATGGAACAGATCCCCCGCAACTCGATCTTCAGATTCAGTGCATTCCCAATTTAGATCCAGCCGGTTATTCTCTGGACACCAACAAGCTGATGCTGGAGAGACGGTGGGGAAGGCAGAGGACCCCGCGCAGCCACAACATGATTCCTTCTACGGGGTCCTCCATCTCCACTCCTCCCTCCCTCGCACTCAGGGCAATTCTCTAAAAAATAAATCAGACGGCCTCCTGGTGGCTCAGTCAGTTGAACATCTGACTCTTGATTTTGGCTCAGGTCTTGATCTCACAGTCTGTGAGCTCAAACCCCTCACTGGGCCCTGTGCTGTTAGCTCAGCATCTGCTTTGGATCCTCTGCCCTCCCCGTCCCCCGCCCCACCACTCATCTCTCTGACCCTCTTCTGCTTGCTCTCTCTCTCTAAAATAAAACGTTAGAAAAAACCTTTGTTTTTAACTTTTTCTAATGTTTTATTTACTTTTGAGAGAGGAGAGAGGGGGAAAGAAAGAGAGAGAAAGCATGCACAAGCAGGGAAGAATCAGAGAGATGGGGACACAGAATCCAAAGCACTCTCCAGGCTCTGAGCTGTCAGCACAGCCCAGCACCGGGCTCAAACTCATGAACCATGAGACCATGACTGAGCCAAAGTCAGATGCTTAACCAAGTGGGCCACCCAGGCGGCCCTAAAAAGAATCTTTTAAAAAACAAATCAGGTTATGTCATCACTCTGCTCAAATCCTCAAGAACAATACCATGTTGCTCAGAGAAAAGGCCGAAGCATACACAGTGGCCCACAGACCTGCATGTGTCCCCAGTCTCTGTGCTCACTTCTCTGCAGTCGCGGGGCCCTCCGGCTGTCAGGAACTATTCCACGGTCTGCTCAGGGTCTTTCACATGTGCCCCTCTGCCCAAGGCTCTCCCAGATGTTGACAGAGCTCATCCTCATCTTGAATGCAGCCTTCCCAGGACCCACTCTCTTTCAATTCTTTCAATTCACTCCTCGCCAGCCTATCCTTCACCCCTTTCTCTGCTCTCTTCATAGAGATATCCTACGACGTTCCAAACTACTATTATTTATTCTTTCCTTTTCAATCACTGGTCTTTCCTCTGTGCAATGTCAGCTCTCTGATGGCCTGACCTTCCTCTGTGTCTCTCCCTGCTGTAATCAGTCCCAAAGTCTAGAGCTCCAGGAAAGGCGGCTGAGTCCCCAAACGGATAACGAACGGACTCATCTGTCCTTGTGTGCCGTGCACCCCCTGGATCACCATAGGATTCATCGGTCAGAGTCTCTGAGTTTCTACGGAACACCTTCTGCTGCACCCAGTTCCCTGCTCCCTCCACCAGACCGAGACATGCCTTTCGTTCTGCAGCCCATCAGCCTCAGTCTCCATCCTACTTCCTGTGGCTCTGGCTACTGCTGTTGTTTTCAGATGCTTCTGGATGGTTAATTTAACATGAATTGGGTGGTCACAGTCCCAAGAATTCTACCTTGTTCTAATTCTGGAAAGAAATCCTCTGGCCTCAGCTTGCCCTGAGGATCCTCTCAGCATGGCCATCCACAGTCTGGAAGACGGAGTGGATACAGTGATCTTCGCTGTGAATGGGAAGTGCGTGCTACCATTATTTTAATCCAGCCCTTCTTCCCGAGTCTGTCTAGCATGTCTGTTTGCTTGGCAGCAATGTGCCTATTCAGGCCTTTTAACTATTATTTGTGGGGTCAGTTGTAGGACGCACTGCTAATCACCAGCTTCCCTTCCCTTTAAATCAAAGGCAGGCCTGAACCCCATACAGTGGCGTGGAGTACAGACCGTCCCCAGGTCTCAATAAAAGTGGACGTGAAAGGCTAATGTGCATTTTTATGACTCCTGTGGGCCACAGAAAGAGGAGAAAAGAAATTAAAAGCCCCTCCGAGCAACACTGAGGAATCATATACTCCAAGGGCAGGGCAGGGACAATGTTAATGTAGGAAATATTATTTCTAAATATGAACTAAAGGCATATAGTCTCTTAAAATATTAATGTTTGTCCTTGGGAAGAGGTACTCTCTGAAGAGGTCAGCACGTACTATGTAGCGGCCTGCCGGTCTCACGGGGGGGGGGGGGGAGTACTAAAAGGAGGCCTGGGTGGAAAGGAAAGCATCCGTCGGGCCCAGGGAGTCCCAGGGGCCCGGGCCCACCTACACAGGCCCTATGCCAGCTGACCCTCCCAGCAACCTGTGATGTGGCCAGCTGGCACACAGCAGTGTTGGGGCCGCATGAGCTGTCCCCAGCAGAGTGAAGGCATGGGAGGAAGGAGAGAAACCCAAGAAGCAAGTCTCCTAGTGGGAAATGCAGTGACTTTTAGACTGAGGGGCTTGCTAAGAGGGTTTCTTAGAAAATCCATATGAACCATCAATGTGAAGAAACCCAGGCCATGAGTGAGAGGAGGAATCCCCTGGGAACTCTGTTGCGGAGGCCCTAGGAATGACCAGTTCACTGGGAACTTTAATTTCTTATCATGGAATTTCCTTCACTAATTGCCTTGAGCTTTCAGCAAACAAATGTGTATATTAAATGTGGAATAAGTAAACCTTTTGGCTACATGCTAAATACCTGAGTGTTAAGAATTAAAATGTATCCCAAAACAAGGTTGGGGCAGAATGTCAGCATCATAGGATGAATGAATATTTAAGAGATACACATGAAGCTACAACATATCCCCAAACTGTAAAACAGTACTGTAAATCTGTAACTTTATAAAGGGAAGTGTCAGAGTTTTTCTTGTTGTTGTCAGTTTGGCATCACAGAAAAAGTAATTCTCCACACCATCACTTGCTAATTCCTCCTGCAGTTACTACAATGAGTATCTGTAATACTAAATAGAAGCTTCCTTCTAACTGAGATAAGTGGAGGTTGGGCAAGGTATGGTTTGGTTCAGCGAACCTCATTAGGTGATGGTCAAGGGTTGATGCCACCAATTCTTCAGCTTTCTTGTACTGTTAAAAACAACCAATTAAAGATTTAGAACTTTTCCTTAGGCTGCAAGATTCAGTCGATGTTTTAATTTCCTAGACTCAATCCTACCCACTGAAGCTTTGGGCACCAACTTGAGGAAGATGATTCCTGAGCACTGATAAAAGCCGATTTACTGCCTTTCACTCCATTGTTTATTTTTTATTTTTTCTTGTTTGCATCTGTGCCTCATAACACAGCCACTTGTGGAAAATGCCCTTAAATCTCTGATCTAAAATGTTACAATGGAGCTATGGAAGTGATTTTCATGATAACAACATTGCCTGTGGATTTCCAACCACATCTCTGATTTAAATGCACGTCTACCAATTCTAGCAATTTCTCCTTTAGGTATAGGACACAATCACCATGTACAAAATACCTGAGTACAGGAGGCATCAGTGCTTTCCAGTGAACAATCCCTTTTCTCTACAGCAATCATCAGTTGTTAGTAAGTCTACTTTTGCATTGACATGCCATTTGTTATAGATCTACTTTAGTATTTGTATCAGCAAAGCATACCTTGCCTATGATGACACATAAAAGAACTTTTTTCAATGGCACCTGGGTGGTTTAGTCAGATAAGCATCTGACCAGCTCAGGTCATGATCTCATGGTTCGTGAGTTCAAGATCCTCATTGGGTGAGCTGGAGACCCACTTCCAGTGAGCACAAGCCCTGCTCTGGGTCAGCCCCACTTTCTCTCTCTCTCTCTCTCTATATATATATATATGTATGTGTGTGTGTGTGTGTGTGTGTGTGTGTCCCTTGCTCACTTGTGCCCCTTTCTCGCAAAAAAAAAAATTTAAAAATAAAACTTTTTTAGAGATTTTTAGATTATCTGAACATATTGTATATAATAAAGACTGTCCAATCTTTTTTGCCTATCATGCCAATTTTCCATAGTTGAAGAAGGATGAAAGAAGGAAACTCTGCTTTGTGACCAGGAGTAATTCTGTGACATGCCTCATGCTATCACTGCATTCTGAACACAGAACTGGCATTTATGAGTAAAACATGGTATATGCTTCCAAAATCACAGATGGCCCTTACATGTTTGTTCTGTTCTTGATGACACTTGCATGATGTTGAAGTAAATAGTTAGCTATTGAGCTTTTCAAGGCCAAAAACGAATGGCCAGTAGCCGACTTTGGCCCTGGACCAGAGCGTGCACCCAAACTGGGTGCATTCCTACTGCCAGGCTATGCAGACTTGCATGTCAGCCATGCAGGGGATGAAAGACAGAGAAGCAAAGGAGAAGGGAAATGTACTTCACCCAGTCTCCTCAGTGACAGTGGAGAGAAGGCACCTGCAGGGAGTAAATAGGGGTTCCAGGTTTCGGTAGCCATCATTGTCACCAGAAGGAAATCCATGATGAAGCCAAAAGCGACACTACGCTGGAGATGGGTGTAAGATTAAATGCATGAAAACCCTCCTAATTGGACCACAGACTGGAGAAAGTGCTTCCTTTATAAAGGGGGAAGAAAAGAGACAGCAAATAGATTAAGATTAGATTCCTTTAGTTATATGCTGATGAAATCCTAATTACTGAGCACATATATAAGGCCATGAGCTCATAGGCTGGTATAAACAACAATTAAGATTGAAACCAGTATCAAACCTTCATTTTCATCTCCTTTTATTTTGGTTTAAAAAGGGGGTGGGGAGATCTGCACATTTAATTAAAAGCCTATGATATTCCTATAAATAGCAGTCAAATTTTAAATGGTAAAATGCTACCTTGCATAACGTGACTGAGGAAACCAGCAAATATTCAACATCAGGACACGAATATTGGGGCACCTGGGTGGCTTAGTCGGTTAAGCAGCCGACTTCGGCTCAGATCATGATCCTGCAGTTCATGATTTCAGGCCCTGCATAGGGCTCCGTGCTGACAGCTCAGAGGCTGGGACCTGCTTCAGATTCTGTGTCTCCCTCTCTCTGCCTCTCCCCTGCTCACCCTCCTCTCTGTCTCAAAATAAATAAACATTAAAAAAAGAACACATAAAGAAATGGAGCATACAATGTTTAACCAACTGTACTATTTAGAAAGCAAATGAAAACACATTTTTAAATGTTTCACACATTTCAGACATTCATTTTTACATCTTTATGCTGTTATGCGCTTGGTGATGAAATTTCCTTGTGAATTTGTTGTAATATGCAACTGTTTTAATAACAGCACAGCTCTTGCATCAATGAGACAGTATTGCAACTCACAACTATTTTGTTCTGAGTTGACATGAAGGATTACATTTTCCAATCAGATACATGTAGATTAGAGACCTCATCCAGTGTTTCGGACAGAATTATGTTCTCCCCCAAATTTACACACCGAAGTCCTAACTTCTCCTCCATTAGCATGTGATCATATGTGGAGACCAGGCCCATAACAGTAAGTCCATGTTGGTGGTCCCAGTCCAAGAGGAAGGGACAGCCGGGATGAAAAGGCCACAAGACGACTCAGGGACCCGGCAGCCACGTGCACCCCAAGCAGAGAGGTGTTCAGTCTCAGGAGAAACCAAAGCCAGCACCTTAGTCTTGGACTTTTACCCTATGCAACTGTGAGAAAGCCAATTTCTGTTGCTTAAATTCCGTCCAGCAGGCCTAGATGAGTAACGCAGTCTCTGAAAGCATGCCCTGGGCTGCGTGCGAGAGCCGAGGTGGGAGTCTGTTCCTCCTGGCTGGGCTGTTCCTGGAGGCTTCAGAAGGGCACCGCTCTCTGGGCTGGACTGGAGTCCAGTAGGCACAGATTCCCTACCTATGTCCATCCACCCGTGCAGCTTATCGGACCTCATTTTATCTATTCCTCACAACACCGCCTCTAACCAGAAGCTAGTTACTTCACCTGGGGCTTCTGAGCTATGAGAAAACAAATGTCTGCTGTTCAACCCTCGTGGTCTGTGATACTGTGTTACGGTAGCCCTAGCAAATTCAGACACCCAGCATCAAACTTTTTAAGTAATTGTAAGAATATAAGCAAACAGGACATACAAGAAAACCACGGAGAGGTCCACTACATCCTACATGGCTCCCAGGGCCTCCTTCTCTAGTAAGCATGTAATGTCTGGCCAGAATAATAGGTAACATTTCTAAGTGATGGTCTTTCACAAAACAAGAAGAGTTAAAATTAGGAAACGCTTGCATTTTATAACCCTAAAATCTGCCTGGCTCATGTGACATGCTCCCACAAGCAAATGCAAAACAGAAACATTCCACCCAATACACTTGATGGGCAAGAATTTGCTTCTAGAAAATACCAGTATATTTGCCCTGAGGTCCAGCAGTTACTTTTACAAGTACTCACCAGTTTTCTGCCTGTTCTCCCCCTCCTGGAACACCCCAGGACAATAACCAATCTCAGGCCAGCTGCATTAACTCCTTCCTTGCCATATTCTTTCCCCTGAATTTTCTGACAAATTTCCTTTAGGATATCACAGGCTCCTCTGATGCTTTTGACCAAGGAAATTTTTAATAATTTATGAAGCAGAATGAACTTGAATTTAAATTTTCTTGTAATCATTTCAGATCTATATATTTAATGTTTTTTGGTACACAAATTTTATTATTTATACTTCTTATGTAACAAAAAATGTGTCCATTGGGAAAATTAGGAAACATAACTAACTAAAACAAAAATATTAGCAGTAAGTACTATTAATATATATATGTATATCCCTGTATTTTCTAGGTAGTCACATAAAAATTACAAAAATTAACTTTTCATTTCATAATCTGCATTTTAAAATTAATAACACACTGTGATTTCATTTCTTGTCTATTACATATACTTTTATAAAATCATTTTAAGGCTCATTTAGTGTATGCTCCTACTGTATCATGGTCATGTCCCAAAGAAGTATGTATTTGTAACGGAACGGTTCACAAGCCGAAAGTGCACAATGATTCTGCAGTTAATAAGGTACATAGTGTCTCTCGATTAAAAGAGAGACAAACAATAGAGCCACCCAGTGACATATATATATATATATATATATATATATATATATATATATATA
>NC_043701.1:116781236-116821550 GCF_006229205.1 Suricata suricatta | reverse complement strand
TGACCTAGGTCCTCACTTCAAGCAACCACTTTATGGACTGGGTCCTGCTGTCCAACTCCCACACTTCCTTCTGAGCAAGGCCAAGTCCTAGCTCCCTCTTTCCAGCATCTATGCAGGGATTTCCTGCTACTGGGCCCGTCCGTGCTCCAGGCACAGACACGCTTTTGCGTCCCTTTCCGGACCTCTGGCATTCTCTTGAACACACAGGCATTTCTCATTTTGTTCAGAGAGTCAGGAGAACTCCTAACTGTTTTTCTGCTTCCAGGCTTTCTGAAATGTGACAGAACAGGGCAGTGCCCCTCTCTACCCAGTGGGAGCCTTCCTCCTCAGTTAACCAATATCAGTGATAAGGTGTTGAAGGACTTTCACATCTTCCTATAACATTGTTACTCAGAGGATCCTGTCAATCACATAGCTAACTTTGTTTACAAACACAGAAACAAATGCTTAGGGTAGTTTGCAAATGTGTCCAACATCACAAAAGAAACTATTTGCAAGACTGACATTACAATTCAGAAATCCTATTTCCTTCAGTTGCATCCTTTCATTGGCTCTAAAATGCCAGAAAAGGAGAGAGGAAAGAATTCCATCCCAACAATTCTGACCTTGAAGTTTACCTTTCCCTCCATCTTTTATGTCTAAGTAATTCCAATGCACACAATTCATTCCATTCAACTAGTCTGAGTATTAATTGTTCATTCATTCAACAAACATTTATCACACACCAAAAAGGCATCAATTACTTTGCATGTGCTAGAGATGATTAAAGAACAAGAGACAGTTTCTGCCTAACACAGAAAAACTTTAGCATATAGCCAATTACAACACAGTACTCCAAGTGGGATGTATTTTGTGTAGCAGGAATAAACATAGGGTGTTATGCACTTAAATGATTCAAGCCTCTTGCACAATCTAAAAAGTCAGAAGACCCCCCTCCCAGAAAAATGTTATCAAATGTAACACTGATAAAGGGGGATGGGAAGGATTGGAAAAACCAAAATCATCAGATTTAATGAAACTTTTCAGAAATCCTGTCTACCACCTGTTCCTAGCTTTGCAGGCCCATGACCTCATCTTAAACTTCCTTAAATGCACTTTCTCCTCATGCCATCCCTGTTTCAAGCAACAGATAATGTTTGTTGCAATAATTACAAGCATTAAAACCCTACCCAGTTAAGGAAAAAAACCCTTGTTTTATTCTCCATTTACATCTCTTCTTTACCACAGCGTTATTATTCTCTACAAAATGAAACTGTGTGATGCATAAAATATGTGGGCTTCTTGTGCATGATGGAGCATGATTTTGCAACACTGCTGGGTAGATTCTTAAAGATTAATGAGGCATTCAAAAATTCCTATAATTTTGAGTGGGAAGAAATTGAAGAAGTAAATAGGCCTGCGGTGTAGTCTCTGGGTCATGAATAATCTTCTCTATGGTGTCTACAGTTAAATAAGGAATGTCTCTCACTGAGAGCATAAGGGCAAATTATTTTACATACTCCTGAACTTTGGGGAAAATCTCTTAATATATATATTCGGGTCTATTACATTTTATTACAAATTTAAGTAATAATAGAAAAAATTTATGTCCCATGCTTTATGATGAAATAACACACATATTTTACATTTTTACTCACAATATTTCCACAAAATTTAAATTATATATATGTGTATATATATATATATATATACACTAGAAATCCGCATACAATGAATGCACAAAGCAGATAAACTAGGAACATAAAATAATTTACAAAGTACCTAACATGTTGATAAAATGCAATCTTTCTGTAAAGGAGATAAATGGCAAAATGTTGAAATTTTTCTAACCAAAGGTACTATTTTCAAAGCATTTCAAATTGGTATTAGAAAACTTTAACCAAAGCTTATTAGGAAAAAAATATGAACATATCTAATTATTTCCTGCCTAGTATTAAGGAAAAAAATACTACTATTTAAATTGAAAAATTTGGGAGGTGAACAGATGTGGAGCAAATTACCCACTAAAAACCACATGATTTAATGTCAGGTCATCTACAACCGGGTGTCCTTTCCTTCTGGAACAATCCAGGAACCACGTCAACGTCAGGTCTTTCCTCACCCGCTGCTGTCTAGTCCATCCTGGTCAAGGCTGCCGTCTGGATCCTTTCTCCTCTGGGCCAGGCCGCACCTCCTGTGGTCTTACTACTCCATGCCAAACCCCCTTCCTGATTTCACCCGACCTGCCCCTTCCAAGCGGATGACTCAAATTTAACTTGCATCCTGTGTGGATTCTTTTAGTCAGACCATGCACTAACTGAATGTGGAAGATCTTCCCATCATGACCTCATTACATTCCCGCCATTTTACCTGGAGCTCAATAATGTCACTAGATCCAAGTGAACTCTCTAACATGACAGTATCCTGAGTTGTTTAAAAAAAAAAAAAACCACCATACTTGACATACATCCAGAATGTATGTTAAAGTTAATCTGTCAATTTTCCAAAAAATTGGACACATAGTCTTTAGCTTCTGACACTAATAAGATATATCTAGGGTTATCTGACAATGACCTAGAGACAAGATTCAGCATGTTCTATCATTATTTCTATTTGCTAAATACTTTTCTGGCTCTCTGCCTCTGGTCACATGGTGAGATTTCGTGCCCTGGCATCTGAAGTGAGGCATGGCCATGTGACCTTTGGCCAGTAAAACGTCAGCAGAAATGTCAATTCCAGAAGTAGCAGCCAGTGCTAGATTCAGTACTCTCTCCTTCTACTAATGAGTATGAAACCATGGATTAAAATCCCTGTCGGCCTGGGTAACCAGCGATAGGAGCCCCCTTCTGACCTTGCTGGAGAAATAGCGTAAGAAAGAACCTTTCAATGAAGTAAATGACTAAGACTTTTATGCAGTTTAATGCCGCAGCATTATCTAGCCCATTTTTACCAGCACAGCTACTAAGGACAGCCTAAATGAAGTAGTCACATGTTTATACTTGACGGGTTTTATAACCTAATCAGTACCTGGGGACTACTTTCAGTATGAAGCAATAAGGCCAAGTTCAATGTTGCCATCTATTTAATTTTATACAGAATAAGACAGGCATTTTCTCCTTATTCGTCTGAAGGAAATTACACACTCACACTCTCCAAACAGCCTTTCTTCTAAAAAAAGAGTGCAAGAGATCAAGGCCAGACTTTTCATTTCATGACATCTATAAAAGCTGCAACTCTTACTGGTCAAAATTAAAGTTAAAACCAGCATTCAATTAAATCACATGAGTCACATCCTCTGTGAACTATCTGTAAACTGATTAATCTGTAGATGAATTCAGTTTGTGTTAACTTGAAGATAATTTAATATATTTTATTAAATCAGAGGCATTCTGTTCTTACACCTATATAACATGGCATTCTAAGTGACCATTTAGTGATGCAGGGTCACAGTTAAAAAAGGATTCTTGAGGGGTGTCCAGGGGCTCAGTTGGTTAGGCATCCGACTCTTGATTTTGGCCTGGTCATGATCTCACAGTTTGTGAGATCAAGTCCCACGCCAGGCCCTGCGCTGACAGCTCAGAGCCTGGAGCCTGCTTCCAATTCTGTGTCTCCCTCTCTCTCTCCTTACCCCTCTCCTACTCATGCTCTGCCTCTGTATCTCAAAAATAAATAAGCATTAAAAAAAGATTATAACAGATATGCATCCTGAATGTCATTATTAAAACCTCATTAAAGAACTAGTACACAACATTGCTGTAACTCCTCTTTATAGGGTCCCATTTTCTACATGAGGATCTTAAGGCAGCTTAAGTGAATCTTCCCTAAACCAAGAAGGAAATTAACAATAAAATGCCATTTTAGGCAATATAGACAATGTCTCCTAAGTACTAATAAAAATACACACATAGAAAAAAGTTTCCAGCATTCTACCTCATTAGGTAGATCACAAATATTCTGTTTAAAAAAGAAAATAAAATAAAAGAAAATGCTTGGTGAGCTGAATAGGACCACAGCTTCCACGGCGAGCTTCTTGCATTGTTTTCATTATTACTGAATTTGGTGACCTGGTGTCAGGAATTTTTCTTACAGCATGAGAAATTTCTACTGACTTGCTACTAAAAAGCTGTAGGATTTAACCCCCGCCCCTATCCTGTCCATCTTGCGCTGCTTCACCGTGATCTCTCCTACGGATCTTCGGTGCAGAGCTCCTTACAGTCCTTGGTTTAACAAGATGCACACAAGTGTGCCTGACCTTGTCACCTGGGGGCCTGCAGCTTACAGACATTTGTCCACTGTTCTGTTTTCATCTGTGTTACTGTTCCTCCTGCTTGTGAAACTTCTACTGTATTCATAAGGATAAAGAAGAATAAAGTCAAATAATTTGAGAAATTTTGTGCTAGTTTTTTTTCCCTTTGTTCTTGATGTACCAGTGGTGAAGGCTCACTATTTCCAAGTATCTTGA
Source organism: Suricata suricatta (assembly GCF_006229205.1). NCBI lineage: Eukaryota > Metazoa > Chordata > Mammalia > Carnivora > Herpestidae > Suricata > Suricata suricatta. The sequence continues at coordinate 116,817,109 of NC_043701.1, read as the reverse complement.
TACCATCTGGAGTTGAGCTCCAAGGAAACAAGTCTACATCTAAAGAAAGATAAGGAGAAGACAGGAGACACGTGGGCCCCTAAACATCCCCGGAAGCCACACCGGACTCCAAAGTGACCGGGAGGGAGACTCCTAACACACAGCCAGGGGAGCTCTGTCTGGCTGCACCAGGCTGTACTTCACCTGATGCATCAGTGTGTGCTTCCCTGCACCCTCTCGCTCTCCGATTAATACAGCAGTGTCCACACTGGCTTCTGCACAACATGAACATGCTGTGTGTTCATGTGACCTGACGACCTGTCTCGGTGGACACCCGGTGGTCCCCGAAAAGAGTGTCTCTCGGCTTTGTTCACACATTGCTGATAAATGGGAGCTCAGTGCCATGCATTCAGTTCTCGCTGAACTAGACTTGTTTCCAGAACTTCATGGCATCTGCCCGGCGGTACTTCTGTGTGCTAGCCTTAGCTCTGCTCAGTGGCGGGACACAGGCCAAAGTGCCCTTTACCATCCTGCACCTGTGAGGACACTGCTGTGTCCCCATGCGCCCTTTCCTCCATCAGAACCCTGGCCCTGGGTGAACAAAAGAATAGGTTCTGTGAAAAATGCTTTATACCAAGGGCAAACTTGTCCACAATTCCTCACTGAAAAGTAAGTTTTAAGACCTTTTCTGAAAAGGAAAACTCTGCAGGGGTGAATACTGGCAGTCTTACCTTGAGTGAGAGAGGCTTCAAATGCCTCAGCTCCCCTGCCCCACCACCGTGCAGCACTCAGCTCTGGTCAGGATGGCTGCCTTGCCCAGGATGGGGGTGTTTCCATCCTAAAGACTAAGTTTTTAAGCCCTACTATGGCATCTGCCCAATGAGTTCTATTTAATTTTAGTCCTGAAAGACTCATTATTTGTTCAAGTAACTCAGGAAAAAAACCACCAATTGATCTCTTTGATCTGGTGTAATGAGTTACTGTTGCATTTATGGCACAATGATACAATGCGTTCAGCCGTCCTCCATTTGCATAGGAACTGCTCTGAGGGCAAACCGGTGGGAGTGGTAGCAGGGTGACATCCCTCCTGTCCTAGGGACCTATGGGGTGATACCCAACACCCTCTTTGTAAATGAAAGGAAGCAACCATAGTGTGAGGCTGAACCACACTTCTGCACCCAGAGCACCTGTTCCCAGAGACGAGGCCTGGCCGCGGTCAACCCTCCCCCCTGCACAAAGCCAGATCTGGGTGACAGCCTGCCACTGGCGGTTGTCAGAAGTTCTGGAAACCTTGACTGCTGCAACTCGTCCCTTTCAATAGCTAAGACACATGCAGTCTAGAATGTTTTGGCAATCACAATGCTGGCTCACGTAGAATGAAAGAAATTTGTAACTGAGGAAAAATAATGGAGATTCCTTAGTCCCGACACACGTATCAAAATCTGGGCAGGTGTGTGAACTCTGATTCAATAGCTGAGTGGCTGCTGACGACCGCATAGTTTGCTAGCAGAGAACGGGCACCTGAAGCCAGGGGCTGGCCTACAATCTCCTGTGACATCTACCACCATCATACTGCACTCCTCCCGCCCCCCTGCTGGCCTCACCCCCTCGTCCCGCCAAGAGCAACCCATCACCATCACCGTAAGAGTGCACAGTGATGATAACAGCAGTAACGATAGACTAACATCCATCCAGCACTTACTGTATCCTAGACAGTCTGCTACATGCTTTGCATTTATGTATTTCCTCATTGAATCATGCAACAGTAGGAGCAAGCGACAATTATCCCCATTTTACCAATGCAGAAATTTGGGCCAAGGAAAGTTAAAAAATGTATACAAGGTCACACATCCAGCAAATATTGGTTAATCGTGTTGAGGGAACAATCTGGCCTCTATTATATTACAGTTGCTGTTCCTCTCTGATGGGAACATTCTTTCACCTGCTGTAGCTAACACAGCTCCTATAGAATGTGTGCCAACTGCTTCTCAAGAATTGCTTTTCTGCAGCCAGCAGACATTTTGATTTCCTTAGAACCATTTCCAAATGTAAGAATATTTAAAGTCATATAAGCAGAGATTTTACTTGAACATAATACTTACATGCTCAGAGGAATTCTTACCATACCAGAGAAAAAAAAATACAAACTGCTTCATAAAGCAAGGATGCCCATTACATTTGATCCTGAAACAAAAATTAGTTCCCCTAAAAGTCATAACAATGATGATAACTAATATTCAGTAATGCTGAGGTTCATTTTCTTGGATATGCCATTCAGTGGGGCAAGATTCATTTTCTTGAGAATGTGAATGCCTATTTAAGACACAAAACCAGCCACAAAATGGTCAGAGGAAGGAGAACACAGCAAGTCCTTGAGGTTAGTGGGGGACGAGCCGCATAATTACTGCTTGACGCTGAAGGTCATTAAACGGAATGACTCTGAATATTAAGAGACACGACTAGTGTCCTGGACATACAAATTTAAAAGATGGTGATCCCTGAACTGGTACTTAATAAAGCCCGTTCACTATTCCTGAATAATTCACATCTGTCCTACCTCCACTTACTCCAGGTAAAGGCAAATCTGGTCGATACTTTTAAAATGGCCTTTTACACTTAAAGTCTATGTTAGAAAACAGTGTCTAATAACACTTTCTAGAATTCTTTATAGACATTACTTTATATGCATTAGATTAAAAATACAAGCTGTCAATTACTCATGATAAAAAGTGCCTGAGAAAAGAAAGGGGGCTGGAGACATTGAGACCTAAACAAGATAGACTCTCAGCTTCCAACTGTAATTCAGAGGCCACGCGGTCCAACCCCTCACCGGGCCCAGACCCTGCCCATATAATCACTCTGTAAGTATTTCTGGCCATGAGGAGATAGGTGGTTCATTTAATTTCCCATTAACCCTCATTATGAGAAAGTCCTTCCTTATCATTGTAGAGGATTCTTGGGAAAAATCCTCTTCCCAAAGCAGAAGGTCATCAGACAGCGAGTGACAGTGATTTGTCCTCATGAGAACCAGACGCAGCGTTTTCAGCAGGTCACAGAGATGTGTTAGCACAGCCTGCATGCATACGATGGGGGAGAGGAAGGCAGGGTGTCTGATGCCCTCACGCTTCGGGTCCCATGGCTTGGACGTCATGTTTGCTTTACTTTTAGATCTCAGTGTCTCAAAGGACGAATGGGGACTGGGCTTAGATGGGGCCACATGGGCACAGTTTTTGACCGGAGAGGAGCAATTCCACCCCCACACCTCCTGGAATGACTGAGGGATCAGAGCTGGCGAGTGCCCCTCTGTGGTTATGGTCCCACAGAAGTCCGTCCCCTGAGCTATGTCAGATCTGGGGCCCAGGACTGGTGAGCCAGCTGAAGAACACCCCCTTCTGGCAGCAGGCCTGATAAGACTGGGTGACAGCTATTTCTGTGAGGATGCAAGATTTGATATAAATGTCACCAATGCGATATTCTGGCTGGTTTTTTTTTTTTTTTAGTGCCTTGAAATTTCACTACAATCAAAATAATAAAAATATTGCCTTTTGGTCCAAACCCATGAAGCTGAATACATGACATGTGCAGTTCCTTATATGTCAATGATGCCTCAATAAAGCTGTTCTTATAGAAACAAAACCTGGAAGCAGTCACCTGAATAAGGTCAATGATGCTCCAGTAGCAAATGAGCCACCAAAGCCAAGCCACCGAAGCCCAGTCGCCGAGACCCACAGACAGCATCCACATACCACGCACATGGTGGGTGAGTGCGGCTACTCATAGGCCCACGCTGGCGGCAGATCACCACATTAACTCCACTATCTTGAATATTCCATCTCCTTGATGCCAGTGGTGGTGAAGCACCGACGTATGTCACAGCAGCAGTTGGATGTCATGGCTCAGAAATAATACACAGCCTTCTGCCATGTCCCCTTGGCCACGACAAATCCCATGGAAACTCAGTGGCCTGTGTGCCAGGAGCAGCAGGCCCTACACTGGTAAGCACTGGGAAGGTCCAGCAGCGACCGTGGGGGCCTTGGGGACCCTTGATTCTCCAGTCAGAACTCTCCTAATTATTTGACCTGTTCTTCAAATGGCATGGTCTCCTTAGCCCTTCTCCCAGCTTCCTTCCAAATGTTAAAGATTTTTATTAGCATTGTTTTTGTAAACTCCTTGATCTCATGGGCAAGATCTGGGGCCCATGATTACCTTGCAAAGGAAAAGGAATGTAGTTTTCAGTGGGCTCGCGGAGCAGTCAACCTGAGGAAGTTTAGGGATTGCTTCCCTAATGTTGGTGCAACGTCCTAGCAAAGGTCTGAATATCAATGCTCTATTACTTATTCCAGATTATTAAGTAAAAAGATCATCATAAAACAATTTTTTAATATATTGTTGCCCTTATGGACCAAAAAATTTTTTAAAGGTATACCACTTTCACTGCTGACAAATGTCGGGAGCTGCCAGAGAAGAAGAGATGTGCCTTGCACCAGAAGAGCTGCCAGAAGAAGAGATATGTGCCTCGACCTTGCAAAATCAGCAGCCCGCAGAGCAGAGCTGTATTGTTACTTCCAGCTCAGCAGAACCGCGTCATCACTCCCAGCTCAACGAAGCTACGTTATCGGTTTCCCAGGCTCAGGGCCTGTAGACTGGGCCTTCCTATCAGTTTCCCAGGCACTGTGCTATGCTGAATCTGCAGTTTTAGTTTCTCTCTTATCCTTGCCCTTGTTTCATAGGAACTGACTCATGTCAAGCTGCCCATCGCCTGCCTTTAAAAGACGTGTGTGTTCTCTCAATAAATGAGTCTTGATCAGAGACTTGTCTTGCCTCTATTTTCTGTGCTCCCTGCCCCCCAATTCTCTCTCCCTCCCTCAGGACCTGCATTGACCGACCTGCGGGACGGGTCAGACAAATTCTGCCTTTTCTTAGTCTAGTGGTTTTAGAGTGGTTTTTCTTTCTGTCACTCTTTTATACTACACGCAGAACTATCCATTGTTATCTTCATGGGCTCAAGACTCACAACCTCTCGAATACCAGTTCTAACATGAATCACATTATCTGTCTTTCCCATCCAACTTCAAATCTTCCGCATGCCATCAATGCACTCATATCAAGTAATCACATGAGCACTGGAGCGGTTCACTGCAAAGGGCCGAACCAGAGAACACACGGGTGACAGTTCCCTCCAAGAAGATGTGGCTGCATTCACTGGTGTACTCTGGGTATTTTCCTCTTTATGTATCTGCTCTCATGTTCGTAGTTGTCCTTCTTGACCTTCTTAACATGGTGTCATTTCTTGTCCTTTTACTGTTAGTGGCTCTTTCCTTTCAAACAAGTTATTTAGTCCTGTCCCCTAAAGTCACACTGACAGTTCTAAGATCACTGAGTTCTATTCTGATGATGCTATCCTGGATTTTTTTCTGTACCTCCTACACCTAAAATACACTTTTAAAAAAATGTTCATTTATTTTGAGAGCGAGCACATGCACTAAAGAAAGTGAGGGAGGGGCAGAGAGAGAGGGAGAGAGGTATCCCAAGCAGGTTCTGTTCTGTGAGTGCAGAGCCTGACGCAGGGCTCTATCCCACAAACCATGACATCATGACCTGAACCAAACTTAAGAGCTAAACGCTCAACCAACTGAGCCACCTGGCCACCCCTAAAATATACTTTGAATATCAACAATTTTACTATAGAACTATCACCATATAGGATGTGAAGCATGACACCTAACATCTCAGTGACCTGGTTTCTTAAAACAAACAAACAAGAAAAGTAAAGTGCTATGATTGGCTAAATGGTCTTAATGTTTCCTGTAACTCAAGAATTGCATGACACTTTGATATTTGCTAAACACTTTCTTCCAAGGAGTTCAAGGAAATTCATCCATGGAATTATATTGATTTTCTGAATAACCTCAAGCTGCAAGAGACGATGGAGTTCTCTACACTAATATCCAGAATCTGTGGTAACGCTGCGATACTCATCTTCCCTCCGAAACACGAGCCCTCCTCCCTGCCGGGTGTTGAAATGGTCCACGTGCCACATAATTGTAATAACTATTTAACATCGCCTGATGCCTCCTTTTACTGTCTGCTGGATCCAAAATGCTACAAGGTTAGCTGTGTAATGATTCAATAAAATGCATTCTAATAAATGTTCTAAGAGTAGATGTCTCGATTACAAATGTTTATTTGGGCAGCTGACAATGTTGTAGTTTACTGGCTACCGAAGGGGGAGGCACTTTCCCGACAACCACTGTCTTCACATCAAGAGCCCAATCGGTGCGTTCCATACCAAACCACAAAGTCTGCACTGTCCCCTTTCTTCTGACATGAAGGTCACACCTAATCACACGCTATGCCAGAATGGTCTTCTATTTAAACTATCTAAAAACACTTTATAGTCAAAGGAGATGCCTTCATTTCAAGACAGGAAAAAAAAATCAATTCCATCTTGCTCATTAAAAAGCACAAGTAACTCAGATATATTGAAGGATCCCATTGCTTTAACTATTTTTCAAAACACATTCTGTATTAGGTAGTCATTATAAGCTCTAAATAAGCCTTACTCCAATCCAATAAGTAACCTGCAGATAAAATGTGAGTTGTTTACACACAAAAAAGTACTTGATCATTTTTTCTCCTCCTCTCCTCTTACCTTCTACGAACACTGCTTGTAAGGATAATCTCCAAGGGACATCTACAGACTTCAAGTAAATGAATTTCACTTAAATATAAGTAAACATGATCTTTTTATTGGTCTATTCTTAAAGAGAATTCTCCCTAGAAAGGAAGCTTGAGTTGAGTTTTGATTTTTGTTGTTTGTATTTGCTCTGGTTCTCTGTAGTTTGGAACCCTAAGACAATGATGGAGGGCAAGTAGGGCATTGACCTAACAACCAGCAACCAATTTCTTCTGGAAACTTGCTACTTCATTCAAAGAAAGCAGCTGTTTGCTACTCACTAAACAGAAATAAAAACCTTTATAATCTTTACCAATTAATAAGGCAAAAGTGGTTTTCAAATGATAAACATTTTAATAAATAGTTGCACAGGTGCTGGCTGAAGAGTATTTCATCAGTGGGGCACCTGGGTGGCTCAGTTGGTTAAGCTTCTGACTCCTGATCTCAGCTCAGCTCATGATCTCATAGTTCATGGTATCAAGCCCCACATCGGGCTCTGTGCGACAGTGTGAAGTCTGTTTGGGACTCTCTCCCGCTCTCTCTCTGTACCTCCCCCACTTGCAAGCACTCTCTTTCTCTCTCAAAATAAATAACACTAAAAAATATATATTTATCAGCAACTACTACGTTTCTAGCACTAAGAGTAAATTACTTACTAGGAGAGGACAGGGGACATCAGAAAAATGCTGCAGTAGTGTCTTCCAAGAAATACACAGATGTAAGAAAGAAGCAAAAACTCTTAGGATGAACTTGCTTGAAACTGTAGAAATTAGTCCAAGGTTTATAGCAATGAAGCTAAAAATGAATGAAAAGAAAAGTGACTTAAACACAGTAAGAGAGCATGGTTAGCATTTAACTTGCCCAGGCCCCCATCCCTTCCACAGATCTCTGATGGTCTTAAGGCAAAAGTCCACATCCCCAGTGTGGATTACTGAACCCAGAGGGAGCAGAGTTGGCCCTGTTCAAAAGGAATTATACTTGTCTGTTTCGACCTGTTTGGGGATACCGGAGGGACTGATGGAAGGCACTTTCCATTGTTCAGCCTGTCAAGGCGACTAGCTGGCAATGCTGAGGGCGATCCTAGGTCTCACCGACAGACACATGAACCAGTCACTGTCAACTGGGGGAGAGGGGAACAGCTAGGGCAAACAAGACAGCCGGAGCCTGAGAGGAAAGGTTGAGGGAGAGCCACCTCAACAATAAGGGCTTGGATAAGTTTCTGCATCAAGTGGGAAATCTGAAAAGTACACATGGACAAGGCACAATGAGTCAGAAAAAAGGGAGAAAATGGCTAAAGGCTCTTGCATCTCCGGATGATCTTTTGGCTCAGGGTGACAACAAAGTGATGCTAAGGCAAAGTTGTAAACAGCACAGCCAAACATAAAAGTGATTCAATGCAGAACCAGTTTGCCAGGCTGGGGGAACGTTCACTTATTCGATTCTTTCATTTGATCGCAGGCATTTTAGGAAATCGTGGGGTCTAAGCAGTAGCTGACCCCAAGCTAAAGGAACAGAAATCCCAGAGACCATGGAACAAAGAATACAATATTTACAAGAGTAGTTTAGGAATGTCTCTAAAGAAACACACAACTCTACTCCAGAGCAAGCAACAGCAACAAACCTGGAAGAGAGGAAAGTCTGATGACTAGAGTTACCATGTATTTTTCCAAATGTCCACTTTTCAACAGTATCAACCATGGAGAGAAAAAAACCAGTTTATTTACAGAAAAAGAAGATAGTAATCTAAACTATTCTTGAAGAAGCACAGATAATGTAAGGAAAAAACTTTAAATCAACTGTCTTGGGCACCTGCCTTGCTTAGTCAGAGGAGCATCTGCCTCTTGATGAGTTCAAGCCCCACATCAGGTGTAGAGATTGCTTAAATAAATACAACTAAAAAAATTGACTGTCTTAAATATGCCCAAATGGCTACAACAAACTATAGACAAAGAACAAAAGAAAATTAAATGATGTCTCAACAATTAAAAAATATTAATAAAGGGATGGAAATATCAGAAAGCAACAGAAATTTTGAACCTGGTATTTGAAAGGAGACATTCACTCAAAACTTTCCACAGCAGGTCTGAGCAAGCAGAAGAAGTGTTCAGTAAACTTAAGGAGAAGTCAATGATAATTATCCAGTCTAAGTAGCACAAAGAAAAACTGAAGATAAATGAAGATAAATCAACAGACCCTAAGGTGCCTTAGGGACACCACCAAGTGTATTGACATATACCCAATAGAAGTCCCAAAGGAAGAGACAAAAGAGAAAGTGAATTAAAGAATATTTAAAGAAATAATGGAAACGGGCTGCTGGGTGGCTCATTCAGTTGAGCGTCTGACTCAATTTCAGTTCAGGTCATGATCCCAGGGTCATGGGACCGAGCCTCATATTGGGCTCTGTGCTAAGTGTGGAGCCTGCTTAGGACTCTCTCTCTCCCTCTGCCTCTCTCCTCACCTCACACACACATGCTCTCCTTCTCAAATAAAACAAAAATAATTTTAAAAAGAAAGAATGGTTAAAAACTTTCTGAACTGATAAGAAACATAAATCTATATACATGCAAGCATCTCAACAAATTCCAAGCAGGTTATATTCAAGTAGACATGCAGCGAGATATACTGTAACCAAAATGTTGAAAAGTGACAATGAAGAGAGAGTATGGGAGTGGCTAGAGAGAAGCAGCCCACCATTTACAAGAGATCCTCAGTACAGTCACACGGGATTTCTCATCAGAAGCCGCTGTTGAGATGGCCCGTTCCTCAATGGGACCCACACATTCAATTCAATCCCTGTCAAAGTCTTACTGCCCTGCTTTTGCAGAAACAGGAAAGCCAATCGTAAAGTTATGTGGAATGTTAAGGGACTTCAGACAGATAAAATAATCTTGAAAACAAATAAAGCGGAATTGCTCACACTTTCTGATTTCAAAATGTGCTACAAATTATTGAAAACACTATACTAGCATAAGGTTATACATAGAGACCAACCACATAGAACTGTTTAGAAATAAAGCCGTCTATCTGTGGCCAATCAGTTTTTGACAAAAGTGCCAAGACCATTCAATTGGGGAAGAATTTGTCTTCAACAAATGTTACTGGGAACATGGGATATTCACATCCAAATAAACGAGATTGGACCCTTACCTTCCATTATATGCAAGCTAACTCAAAACAGATCAAAACTTAAATATAAGAGCTCAGACTGGAATGCATTCAGAAAAAAAACATACGAGTACATTTTCATATCAAATATGGCAATGGGTTCTTAGAATTGACACCAAAAGCATAAGCAACAAGAGGAAAAATAAATTGGGATTTGCCAAGATTAAAACTTCTGTACATCAAAGGACAGAATCAAGAAGTGAGAAACATCCTCAGAACAGCAGAAAATATTTGCAAATCAGATCTCTGACAAAGGTCTAGTTTCTCGAACAAAGAACTATTACAACTTATTAACACAAACAGCCCAAATAAATATAGGCAAAGAACTTGAATTGACATTTTCCCAAAAGAAGACCTACAAATGGCCCAGACGCACATGAAAAAACATTAACAATTATTAGCCATTAGGGAAATGCAAGTCAAAACAACAATAATATGTCACTTTACACACACTAGAAAACCTAAAATTTTTTAAAAGGTAGGGGATAAAAAATAAGGGTTGGCCAGGATATGGAGAATTTGGAACCCTCGTACATTACTGGTAAAAATGTAAAACATTTCTTTTATTTGTATATTTGTACACAGTGAGTCAACTTCTCTAAAAGTTGAAGACAGAATTACTACATGACACAACTCCATTCCTTGCTATATACCACAAAGAAATGAAAACAAGTATTCAAGTACTTGTACACAAAATTCATAGAAAATAGCCAAAACAATCACCATTCACAACAGACAAAAACAACCCAAACATCCATCAGAGCACAAGCAGATAAGCACAGCATGGCATAGAACACATTTACAGGAAATATCCACAGTCCTGACGACTAGACTAGCGAGTCCAAAGGCAGGCAAGAGGCTTCCAGGAGCTAGGGGGAGGGGCGGGGAACGGCAGTGAGTCTTCACGGGTGCAGAGTTCCCACTGGAGGCTATGAAAACGCTCAGGAACTAGACAGAAGGGACGGTTCTCAACATGGGGAGCATGCTAAGTGCCATCGAATTGCAGTTTTAAAATAGTTAATTTCACATATTAATTGTACCTCAAAAAAAAAAAAGAGAAATGAATAGGATACAATATAGGCTGTTTAAGGAGAAGATGGACATACGTAATAATAGAACTGGCAACCAAAGTAAAAACAATATGCACTTTTAAACATATCAAAATCATCAAATCTTTGTAGTTTGAAAAAGAGGAAGACCAACCAGAACTAAGGTTTATATTGAACGTTTATTACAGTAGATATTGATCTTTTATTACTAGCTCATGACAGACTATGCTGTGGTTAAATTAACAGTAACATGCCAGTGGCTTCAATGATAGTATTTCTGGGTCACATATATGTCAATTAATCGTGGACTTAAGGCCAACTCTGTGAAGTTTTTATTCCAGGAATGAGGCTGGAGGGGCGACTTCTATCCAGTCTTTGGTGGAGGGAACTAGAAATAATGGGGCCAATCCTAGGCTTTAAATGTGCCTCTCACATTCCCCTGGCTAGAGCAAGTAATTCCACTGCAAGTGATGGTCATGGGGCCAGAGGTTACTCCCACTAGGGAACAGGTACTACACAACATCTGTCCATGAGGACTGGTCATCCTATTATAGGGACGCAGAAAGCCTGGCCATTACATACAATCCATCCTGTTAAAGGATGAGCTATAGAAAATGAGAAAATTCCTGACAGTATATATGAGAGGTATCCTTAGGTCCAAGGATGTGGACTTCCTTTTTTCAGGTCTGGTAGATACTCCCAAATCACCCTATAAAAATGCTATACTCACTGACTTTCCCACCAGAAGGGCATGTGTGTGTATCAAATGGCAGCATTATCAAACTTGCTCAATTTTGCCGCTCTGGTTGATATAAAATAAATACTTCCTCATTCTTCAATTTCTTTGATTTAGGAGAAAAGTGGAGCATTCTGTGTGTATCCACCATTTATTTTTCATAATCTACACACTACCTGTTTAGATAATTCAAGAAGAATAAAGTTTTTAGTAGGAGCATAAAACAAACTGTTAAAACTCTTGTCTTGGGGCACCTGGGTAGTTCAGAAGGTTAAGTATCTGACTGTTGGTTTTGACTCAGCTCTGGATCTCACAGTTCATGGATTTGAGCACCATATTGGGCTCTGCATTGGCAGCGTGGAGGCTGATTGTGATTTTTCTCTCTCTCCCTCTCTCTCTCCCTTCTCCCCCCTCAAAATAAATAAACTTAAAAAAAAAAAAAAAACTTTGTTACCTGACAAAAACTAGGCTTGAGGCATACTCAGTGTGGCTAAGACCCTAAGCCAAGCAAAAGGGTCATGGATGTAGGGCTTATGTTTGACACAGAAGGGCCAGAAATATTGTCTCTGTGACTGAAATATGTCCACGTACCATCCCAGCGAAGACTTACCTTGCCAGAAATGGGAGAGTTCATTCTAGATGAAAGCTCAGGTTCTATAGGTGGTTAAATATGCCTTATGGACCTACAGTATCGCTGCTGACCCCAGAGAGGAAGTGAAGGTCTCTTGGTCTTGAACCAGCATGTCATATACCTCATAGGTTGGAGAAAATGCCAACCACTCTACAGTACCCTCCCCCCTACATTCCTCTGCCCCGTGTCCCCTGTTCCATTTCCCAAGTTGTATTCTCCACAATATTAACTCCATAGACATCACAGAGGAGAAAGGTTTGGGCAAACGATGTGGTCAAAGAAATTTGTGAAGGTCTATATGCACTGGATCCTGTCCTCAAAGAGAATCTTCTAGCTGCGTACACTCAGCACATGCAAAACCTCTCTGGGCTCAGTCTCTTCGTGTTGACAATGAGGGTAATGTCAGCACTCCATGGTGCAGACTTGTTGTACTAAATCAGTTAATTTAGGCAAAGTCCTTCAAAGAGTGCCTGATCCACAGTAGGTACTTTACTAATTTTGGTTCTTATTTTCATGGTTGTCATATCAGCATTTAAAGGCTCTGAAAAGCTCTGCAGTAAATCAATCCATTCGGTTTTGTCCTGTCAGTTTTCTTCCAACAATCCGACACCAGAACAATCTTTTTCACCCAGTGTCTCACACTTTGGGAAATGCTCTACAGTTTACCTTTCTTTTACCTAATGCCAGACCCAGCAAATAGGACAGAAGATGGAATGGGGTGGGAGAATGACCAGGCCTCAGGTTGCTAAGAGAACCAGGTTGTTTTAAGGTTCTCCCACAAGGGTAAGCCTGGAAAATCAATGACTCTTGTACTGATCTCACCAAAAATATTTTTTAATGTTTATTTATTATTGAAAGATGATATTTATTATTGAGAGGAAGACAGAGCCCGAGAAGAGGAGGGGCAGAGAGAAAGAAAGACACAGAATCTGAAGCAGGCTCTGAGCTGTCAGCCCAGAGCCCAACGTGCAAACTTGCAAACCACGAGATCATGACCTGAGCCGAAGTAGAACACTTAACCAACTGAGCCACCCGGGCGCCCATCTCACCGGAACCACTGAATTCAGCCTGTCCCAATGTAACATCAAACATTATCATTATCTCTGTCTGAAAAAAAAAACCCTCTATTTCTTACCTTCTGTGTTCCTCTTCTTGTATCAAGAGATACTCTATGCATACTTGTGAATAACAAACCTGCTAGAAGATTTCAAGGAAAAGATTTTGAGTCAACGTGTTCTCTTGTCACACTCCCCACGATAAATAAGGCATAGGTTTTTCTTCTCCAGGAGTAGACCTCCGATTTCCCTGTGTTTAAGGTCAACCGGAGGATTAAGTCTTAACACGTGTTTCCTCGATACTAGTAAACTATGGGTATTCTTGCAGAACATACAAAACTGCCCTTCCTGGCATTATGACTGATGTAACTTACCAAGTTTAATAAATGTAAGCAAAGTCTGTCCTTAAAAAGAACAGCATCTCAGAAACCCCTCAGAAAGAACAGCTATGGAAATCTGGGGTTTTTTTTTTTTTCACTTTATTATTTTATTCTCAAGTTAGTTAACTTACTATGCAGTTTTGGCTTCAGGAGTGGAACCCAGTGATTCATCTCTTACAGGTAACCCCCAGTGCTCATCCCGAAAAGTGCCCCCCCTTAATGCCCATTTAGCACATCTTTCCCCCACTCCCTCCCCTCCAGCAACCCTCTTTGTTCTTTGTATTTAAGAGTCTCAATGGTTTGTTTCTCTCTGTTTTTATCTTGTTTTTCCCTCCCTTTCCCTCTGTTCATCTGTTGTGTTTCTTAAATTCCACATATGTGTGAAATCATAGGTCTTTCTCTGACTTAGTCACTTAGCAGTTCCATCCATGTTGTACAAATGGCAAGATTTCATTATTTTTAATTGCCAAGTAATATTCCATTGTATATATATATCACATCTTCTTTATCCATTCATCCATCAATGGACATCTGGGTCTTTCCATACTTTGCCTATTGTTGAAAGCACTGCTATAAACATTCGGGTGCATGTGCCCCTTCAAAACAGCACTTCTGTATTCTTTGGACAAATACTTAGTTGTGCTATTGCTGGATCACAAGATTGTTCTATTTTTAATTTTTGAGGAACCTCCACACTGTTTTCCAGGGCGGCTGCACCAGTTTGCATTCCCATCAGCAGTGCAAGAGGGTTCCTCTTTTTCTGCATCCTTGCCAACATCAAGGGTTTCCTGAGTTGTTAATTTTATCTATTCTAACAGATATGACATGGTATCTCGTTTTGGTTTTGATTTGTGTTTCCCTGATGATGGTGGTGTTGGGCACTGCCTGCCCTGGTCCTGCGGCCCTGCCAGGCCACCACACGTACTTCCACGGACCCCTAACTGCTCCGTTCCTCGGCCTGCCCTCCAGCACCCCTCCAGTCTCTAACCCAGGACTCCCAGAATGCTCTTTCCTAAAATACACCAAACTACTTAAAATCCCTCGCTGCTGCCCCGTTACTTTCTGGGTGGTGTTTGCCACCACTCACCTCCTCACTTCCTACCTCCCAGCCTCATCTTTCAGCACTCTTGTCTAATATCCTCCCTCCCCTGCCTCTGTGCTTCTCTGGAAAGTTCTCCCTCCCACTTCCTCCTGTGCTAATTCCCACTTACCCTCAGAGTGCAGCTCAGACGTCCTCCTCCACCGGTCCCTCTCCCCACATGCGCACAGGTGCACCTGAAATCACCCCTGGCCACCCTGATGCACCCATGCCACGGTGGGTGGGAGGTAGCACTGCGCACTGCACTTGCTTCCTCCCATCCCCTCCCTGGAGACCAAACCCTGTGAGCCGGAGCCTCGGCACAGATTTGGGTGGTCACAGTTTCCTGCAAAAAGTAACAAATTCCATCCTGAGTGCCAATTCAGTTAGTATTTGCCTGTCACCCTTGTGACTAATGTCATGTACAGCACTAACCAATAACAAAACAAAATAAATAATAAGTGGTAAGAAATAAAGTGGCCTTGAAATGAATAAGCCTCTCTTCATCTATACCATTCCATGAAGCCACTGTCCAGATCGCTGCAGTCGGCAGTGTCCCCGAGTTCTATCAACCGAGTACCCCAAGGTAGGCGACGCCTTGCCTCTCCATGACAACCTTCTACAGAGTGGAAAGGGGGTCGCACAGCACTGCCAGGAGCAGCCAGTCACCTAAACAGGACATGGGCTTCTTCTGCAAATCCCCGAGGATGCTGCTGGGGCGCCAGCTGGCTGGGCTTCTCAAGTCTCTGTGGTAAAAGGTAGGTCACACTGGAGACCAGCAGGGTGCTCCAGGTCCCCTCCAGAGGAAGTTCTGTGACTTCCTGGTTCCTTTGTGGGAGTGGCCATCATACTCCGTTTCTGGATGGGAGGCCTCTTCCTACGGTGGCAGAGATAAGAGGATGTGTGTGACTCATGACAAGTCCGCAAGAATTCACTGCAACATGACGGAATGGATCAGCAAAACTAAATAAAATAAAAATGACGATGCCCCCTGGAGTGAACCAAAGACGTGGGGAAGGGAGACACGCATTGATCCTAGGTGCTGGCAACGGAGGAGACAGTCCACATGTGCCAAAAGACAAGCTTCCTTGCGCAGGAGGGCCTCCTCTTCCTGATTCTTTTAACCCAACTGCCTGGAAAATTCTGGGCACTCAACCAGCATTCAAATGATATTCGTGATTGAGTCAATGTGTGAACAAATGAGAATACAATTTTATTCTGTAACTAAAACGTAGACTGGCTAATAGAAATGGAGGGTGCCTGTGTTTGGAGGAGATACTAAGCTTTGCAAAGTGGAAACAATAGTTCTGACTGAGCCCTGAAGAGAGTGGAGTCCTGCCTTCCTGTGGCTCACACACCCTCGGATCCCAACCTACCAGTAGCGAGGCTCTCCAAGCACAGGGTCTGGAGTCACATGGTCTTAGATCTGTACCTGCACAGCACCGGACGCCTGTGTGGCCTCACAAAGGCTACGTAAACCTGCCACGTCTCAGTGCTGACACAGAACAGAGGATAGCGCCAACACCCCCCTCAACACAGTCACAGGACTATAGAAGTAGTGGGAAAGTTTTAGCACAGTGATCCTACTATGAAATAAGTGCCTCTTAATTAATAGCTAATGCTGTCATTAAATGATCTCCAGTCTCTTGTGGAAGAAAGACTGTGATAAAGAAAAGATAGAATCACCTTCATTAGTTTTCCAATGCTGCACAGCAAATGACTCTCCATGTGTGCCTCTGTGTCCAAATCTCCCCTTTTCACACTGGAGCAGAGGCACACTCTAGTATAACTCCATGTTCACTAATTACATCAGCAACACCCCTATTTCCAAATAAAATCACATTTCCCATTCTCTGAATGTGAGTTTGTCATGCAAATCTCCACTTCCTCCCAACAGGCTGCCATAGGTAGTGTGTCATCCATCCATAAACAAGGAAATACCAGTAACAATCACTACCACTAACAAAGCACCAGCTGGGCACGAGGCACTGAGCTGGCCACTGGACACCCATTGTCTCCCAGCCCTCAGGATGCCCCTTCAATGTAGGCTTTGTCACATCTCCACCGTCCAGAGGCTTAGAGAGACGGACCTGACCACAGTCACAATGCCAGCAGGTGGAAGGGCTGCGCCTCAAAGACAGGCCTTCTCTCCCAAGAGATTCACCACCACACTCTGTTCTCAGTGTGCTGCAGGCAGTCTGGAAAGATCTCTGAGCAGACGTGAGGGCCTCAGGGCTGTAAACACCATCTGAGGCTTACAAAGGACTCTGCGATGTAACAACTATTTAGTACATGTGAGATGGAGAAATTCTTATTCAAAACTTATCCTCTTATATTTTGCTTTATAATCTTGCTTCAATTATCGTCTTCCTTATCCTTTTGTACAGGTGGTTCGGAGCTGCATCACTATCATGGGGCTGCATGAGAACAGGGCAGGGAGACCCAGCTTGCTGGCATTCTCTCTGGGCGCTCTTCTGAGCGGGAACGTTGGAAGGAGACTCTGGCTCTGGTGATAACTGAACCCACTTCCTGACAAGTTTGGATTTCATCCTGTGGATGGAGACTTAGATGCAATCCAGTCCGAGCTTCCCTGTGATTCACAGCAGTCCCCATGTCCTCCTCAGGAAAGGAAGGAAGCACCTCAGTCTATCTGGACCGAGAGTGAATTTGCTGGCACACCCCTTTCCAAGCCTGACAAAAACTTGGTTGGAAGCTTCTATTCATGACATTCCCAAATGGGTTTCAGTTACTGCGGGTTCACAAAGCCCACTTTTTTCCCCTCCTAATGATTAACTGTTTTAGGCACCAGAAATAATAAAACAATAAATAACATTGTTCTCCAATGTTGTCACCTGACAGTGCTCTGGATGAAGACGAGGAACCAGCCTTGGTGCAGGGACAGCTCAAAACCCCCATAAGCCAGTGCCCTGCGTGGAGGGTCCAGCAGCAGACCCTCAGGCACTCCGCCAAGTAAGAGCACACACAGGTCCCCAACTCCAAAGAGAATGTCATGTTCAAAGAAGACTCACTTCAAGTGAAGCAAGTAGGGAAGATCAAAAATGCCCAGTGATGACATTCCTGTAAATCATCTTCTTTCCTTCAGAGGGTTTGCAGCAAGCCAAAGCAGGGGCCAGTAACAGACAGGATACAAGAGCAGAAGGGAACATGTCCACAGTCATGTTAATTTCTTTACTGAAGCAGGTGCACCTGCATGAAGTCCTTGTCAAATGACCACAGAGTGATCGTGAAACCCTAGCTGTTAAGAATATAAAAGAAGAACCACTCTGCATCACTCTCAGGCCACCCAGTCCCCCAGACAAGAGGCATCCTCCTCTGTCACCTACTGGGTCCGTGTCCTCCTCAGAGCACCTCCTCAGAACAATTCCCCCACCAGCCGCCACCATGGCCACGCTCTCCCAGGTGTGAGCGCCAGCACTGAACTTACTCCCTGACACAGGAACCCAAGCATAAGTACCATGTGCCCGACCTACACACTGAACTGAAAAGTGAAGAGACATGGGCTCCTCAGTGCAATTACTCAGAGTCTTTATTCTAGGACCTCTCATTTGGTGTTGATGTGGGACTGGCTCTCTCTAGACTGATACACAAGTCCCTCCTGAGGGGTATCCTGCAAACATAAGCGGGTTCCTTGGAATCCCAGACCAGTGACAGCTGGCCTGGCCTGTGTGCTCCTGCTCAGCCCTACGGGCTCCACCAGCACCCAGGAGTGCAGGGCTCAGCTCCTGCCTACACCCCAGCCTGCCCACTCATGTCCCACGACCCAGCCCTGCACCCTCCTAGCTCCTACACCCTAGCCCTGCAGCCTGCCCATTCCTTGCACCCCAGCCCTGTACCCTGCCCACTCCTTGCACCCCAGCTCTTCACCCTCCCTGCTCCTGCCTGTGCCCTGCACCTCAGCCCTGGAGCCTGCCCTCTCCTGCTGGCACCCCACACCCCAGCCCTAGAGCCTGCCCGCTGCAGGGCTGGTCTCTGAGGCTGACTAGACCCCTTCATACCTCCCTCCTGGATCCCACAAGAATGGATGCTGCCCTCTACCACCTTCTCAAGGAGACAGAACACTGAAAGCCCATGAGGACATTTAGGCACTGTGCCCTGTACACAGTAGGCTCTTCATAAACGTTTGCTATTTTGTATTGAATTAATCAAATCTCAACCCCAAATAACTGCTCCTAGGTTCAAGGTAAAAAGTTAGCTATATCAAGATGCAAAAAATCTAAAAATTAGAAATAGCAATATTCCGTCGAATATTTGACATGCAAAAACCCAGAGGACCCTAGAGCCAATCCATTCAACTTATGTCATTTTTTCTAAAGGAATTTCTATAAAGGCAGGTCATATGGCTTGCTTAATATCAAACAGATTTGATATGCAGTAAATAGGTATGATGGGTGGCAAACCCACAAAGGACCTTCTATCCCTAATTAAGATAGCAGAGAAACAGTGAGTACAAAAGATGCCATACATTTTGAGAAACAAACACGAATCAAGTTTCAGCCATAAATTCTTTGATGCTCGCTATCATCCACCTGGGTGAACTGGCCGAAAAATAAATCACTTGGCAAGAGATTTTTCAGCCCTAAGATGCTAATTACGGGCTCTGTTAGGTGCCTGACCTTCAATGACTAGGTGCTTATTAAACCCCTTTGGTGTCTCTCTCTGACTGAGACAGGATTAGATTTAAAAAATCATACTTACATGTTAATAAGAAATTATTTTAGCTCAGAACTTTGATGTTGCATGGGCACTGTGGATATGAAATTCTAACTTAATACATAATTGACAGGTTACTCCCCAACCCCCATCCCAAAAAGTAGTTAAAACTTCTTAAAATTTTCTTTTCATAAGGCGTTCTATCTTGCTTTAAGCAGATTTAGCTTATTATAACTAGTAGATTTTCTTTCTTTGCATCACTTAGGTAAACAGTATAACTATTAAGGATCTAGGCCAGAAGACCAAGAGACTAAAAAAAAGTAGGACTCTGACAAAAACCAAGGTCAGATGACCAGATTAAATGAAAGCACAGAGCTGTGAATGCAAATAAACAAGAAAAAGGAAAAACTTTAGCAAACACAATCGCTCCATCATCCAGTACCAGCAAGTGAAGGCGTGGTGTTTCTCTAGTAGACGTCTGAGATGCACCTACATCAGAATCGGCGGGCTCACTGTGGGTGCCTCGACCACACCCGCCACGGCTTGGTAGCCTCCCCAGCTCTCCCCCAGCTAAAACCACTGGTTCTGACAACAGCTGTTACAAATGGACACAGCACACTACTTTCCTTTCTACCCAAGTGCCTTCCATCTGAATACCCGGTAAAGGACTCTGCCCTTGAAGGGAAAATAGAATTTATTGTGTCCAATCACATTACAGTATCTCCATGTACAAGGTGAATCAATGAGTATTTTAATAAGGAAGGGGTCTTAATATTTTCCAAAACTTTCTAATGCACCACCTTGTTCATTTCTTACTTGGCAAGAGTACACACGGAAAACAGAGAGGCAAGATCAGGGGTGTCTTATTTACATGTGTACTTGTACTATACACACAGGGCTCCTGGAATGTGGGTGATCGGTACACAGGGGTACGTTCTGTAACACAGAAAAGGTGAGATATGTTTAAAACATGTAGTCTGGAGCCACAGCAAACTGTTTATCCTAATACATGTTTATGATGGGGTGGCACAGAGCAGTCAATGGGGGGAGAAGTGGACAGGTAAAACAGGTAGGACACTACCTTCCCTGTGGAGTCCTACAGCACTCCATCTTTAATGTTTACTTCTAGAGGGGTGGAGGGAGAGAGAGAGAGAGAGAGAGAGACAGACAGACAGACAGACAGACTCCAGGCAGGCTCCATGCTGTCAGCACAGAGCCCAATACAGGGCTTGAACCTGCAAACCAGCATTATCATGACCTGAGCTGAAACCCAGAGTCAGAGACTTAACCAACCCAGACGCCTCTACAGAGCTCAATCTTTACTGCAGCCGTGGGCGGCAGGCTCCCTGACACACACACACACACACACACACACAGCAAATGCTTGTTCCTCAAGACACCATATTAGAAATACAGTCCCTGGAAGGGAAGACCGAAAATAAAGTGTGCTTCAAAGGATGGACTTCAGTTCTTCACAAATCATGACACTCATCTCCCTGGTCAATCCAGACAACCATATCCGCTACTACTCATATGAAGGGGGAATCTGTGTATGTGACTCTTGATAGAACAATCTGACAACAATTCCAGTAAATGTAAAGTCTCTATGCAAATGTAGTATTTGCATAGAGGTTTTCCTGTCCTTGCAGAAAGGATGGTTAACAAAACTAATTTTGCATTCATGCCAGGAGGTAATGAAATAAACATGTTACATTAATGTTATGATGTGATTTTTATAGTCAGATAGTTGGTTGTAATGTTTTATAGAACATATGCCTCATTGACTCCAGCCCCAAATTACAAGTTATTACTTCTGTTCATTAAATGCACATAAGGACATCAGGCAAAATTAGATTATTTATAGCAATGTATTTAATTTTTTACCAATAAATAAGTATGGAAGCATAATTCTTCAGTCAAACACAATTTTAAATTGATAATGTACCCATTTAGAAAGAGACACAATGAAGAGTTACCAAATGTACATGGCTGCCTCTTGCTACTCACCCAGCTGGATGTCACTGTGAGTTATCGGCCCTGGGAACCTTCAGGAAACCTTCAGGTAGAGGAGTTTGCTCCTCACGAGGTTCACTCCTGGATGGGCAGGGAATGACTTGGAAGCAGAAAGTCAGTTTGACCCTGTATGTCAAAGTGTCCTAATGGTAAGAAAAAAATTAGTCCTTTGACAAGATGTGGCAGGCAGGTCACACATCAAACATTCTGATTTCAGAATCTGTGAGGGGGCTTCTGTGTGAACAGAGCTACTAATAGACTCCTCCTTTGTGGCTGAAAGAAAAAAATAATCAAGTTCCAGGGAGTCGCCACTGTTGTCTTGGGCAGTTTTGCTGACCATGTTAGAGCAGATTCTCCACTTAAAAACTCCCTACGTGGGCAGTGTGGTCATTTGGGCACCTGAAACCACTGCAACCTGCATTAGGAACTCCAGAGTCTGTCTCCGAATCATGGCGACACCAGATAACATACTGTCTAGGCATCACAACTCCCTTACAGAATGCTCAATTGGAATGATTTCTGAAATAAGTTCTAGAGTATTCCTACCCCCAACAGTTTTGAATAAGGGACTGTGGGCCTGTATCTTTGCCCAGATCCCTTGTAGTCTGTCTGCCAAGCCACCACCGTGGCGGGAGGCTCACAGGGTGGGTAGGTGGGGAAGCCCTGTTGGGGCCAGAGCTGTGACAAGGAGGCACTGGAGGGGCTATCTACCGCTCGGAGAGGGCCTCCGGGGACAGCACCCAGGGCAACACATGAAATGAGAGTCAGCATGCTTCTGACGCTCTGAGAGGCAGCCTCACAGATGCCCCCAGCAGAGGAGCAGGTGCAGCTCCAAAGGCAGGAACATGACCTGGGCGGGAACACGATAAACGGCACAGAGAAAACAGATGAGCCAAACACAGACGGGGACAGCCCAGGGTGGAGACATTTGATCGTATGTGACATGTATTGAAAAGGGCAGTATGTAAGTGAGGGGGAGACATGACCAAATTTATAATCTTAATATATGGGGGCACCTGGGGGCTCAGTTGGTTGAGTGTCCAACTCTTAATGTCAGCTCAGGTCATGGTCCCAGGGTCATGGAATTGTGCCCCGCATTGAGCTCCATGCTGAGAAGGCTGGCTGCTTGGGATTGAGATTCTCTCTCTCTCTCTCTCTCTCTCTTTGTGTGTGTGTGAGGTCTGTGTGTGTGTGTCTTCCTCTCTGTCCACCACCTAAAAAATTAAAGATAACTTTGGGGGGCATGAGTAAACAAGGAGGAAACTTAAATGCCAAGTCCTAAGTGAGAACAGCCAGTCTGAGAAGGCTATGTACCATATGATTCCAACTATATTACTTTCCAGGAAGGCTAAAACTACTATTAAAATACCAGGGTCGCCAGGGGCACCTGTGTGGCTCAGTCAGTTAAGCATCCGATTTCAGCTCAGGTCATGATCTCGCATTTTGTGGGTTTGAGCCCCACGTCAGGATCTGTGTTGACAGCTCAGAGCCTAGAGCCTGGAGCCTGCTTCGGATTCTGTGTCTCACTCTCTCTCTCTGCCCCTCCCCTGCTCATGTTCTGTCTCTGTCTCTTAGTAATAAGTAAATGTTAAAAAAATTTTTTTAAACATCAGAGTTGCCAGGGGCTAGCATGTGAAGCACAAAGGATCTTCAGATCTGTGAAACCTCTGCCCATGATACACTTACAGTACATCCATGTTTTGTCCAAACCCTCAGAATATATGCCAAGAGAGCCCAAAGTGAAATGCGGGCTCTGGGCAATGATGTGCCAGTGCAGGTTCACGCGTTGTAATAAACGCTCCCTCTGTCGTGAGGTGCTGGTAATGGGCGAGCCTGTGCATGTGTGTGAGGGCAGGGAGTGTATGGAAAACCTCTGTGCTTTCTCTCCATGTGACTAGAAACTTAGAATTGCTCTAAGAAAATAATTAGTTAAAAAAAGAGAGATAAGTTCGGCTGATTTGTGGTGAATGGGCTAAGAGGACAAAGTGAGAAACAAGTGGTTTGAAAGCCTTTTACGCAGAACAGAGGGGAAGGGCAGGCAGACTGTACCAGGGTGGGTGGGAAGGATGCAAGGCAACATGCAGGAGGGTTGATCACGGAACCTTCTTACATGGACTGGATGCGGCTGAGCAGGCGGTGAGGAAGGGAGATGTCACCGGGCATTTCACACTCAGCTCTGGGCTCCAGGACGAGATCAGGAAGGACAGAGCCGTTTAGGGCCATAAGCTCATAGGCAGCAGTTAAAACCCTGGCAATGAGGGGAACTCACAAGATGACGCAGGGAAGGAGGATAGAGAAATGAGGGTGCCCAGGATCAAAGCCCCGTCCACTATAAAATTCAGAAGTCATGCAAAGGTTAATGAGAAAGAGAAGCCAATAAAATAGGAGGGAAAACAGAGTGGGGTTGTGGAAATAGAAAAAAAGGTACTGCAAAAAGATCAGCTCTGTTTTGTGCCACCACACTATCTGATAAAACAGGGACGGAGGAGTGTCTAAACGTTTTAACGATCTTTGCTGTCATTTCACTGGCAGGCCCATGGAAAGGATGAAATACACGTCATTGTAGCACAGTTGTAAGCTGTGAGTAGGACAGAGTTCAAAGGCAGATCCCAGAACCTGTGCTCCCCTCTCCCCCGTTCTCCAGGTGGTGACCCCCAGCATCCCTCAGCCCCGGCCTGACAGCCTCTGAGAAGCCGTGCTGACCAGCCGGGCCAGCACGTTCTTGCCATTCGTCTCCCTAGGAGACCCTCCTCCTTCCTGCTATCACATTCCATTTGTGTGGTCAAGCCGCCATGTTTTTTGCTTCGTTGAGAGCAGGAGGAGGGGGGATGTGCACCCATGGTCTCTGACAGGAGCAACATGACAGGAGATCAACAAACGTCTGCAAAAAGAAGAGACATTCTTTTAACAGCTGAAAACTCTGCTGTGGCTGACAAGGGGCAGGATTTGTTTTAAAACCAGACCAAAACACCAGGGGTGCCTGGGTGACTCAGCAGGTAAAGTGTCCGGCTTCGGCTCAGGTCATGATCTTGTGGTTCATGGTCTGAGCCCCACATCGGGCTGTGTACTGACAGCTCAGAGCCTGGAGCCTGCTTCAGATTCTGTGTCTCCTTCTCTCTCTGCACCTCCCCCACTCATTCTCATTCTCATTCTCTCTCTCTCTCTCTCTCTCTCTCTCTCTCTCTCTCTCTCTCTCTCAAAAATAAACATTAAAATAAATAAAATAAAATCAGACCAAAATACTTCAGGTATCATTGAATGGCTTTGTGCTGAAACAATCTTATACTTGATTTAAAATTATATGTGATATCACTTTAAAAAAAGGCAAGCCAAGTCCTCTTACCTAAAAAATATTCATTTAACTTGTCTGGATATAGGACTAAGAATTTCTCTAATATTAACTCCTTCTGTTTTAAAATTCTTCAACTTACACAAATATTACTGGAGGAAGGCCACACGTTAGGTATTCCCAAGCTCGCTCACCCTGGGTGACTTTAGTCAGACAGCCAATCCCAGCAATCACGAGAGGACATGGTCAGGAGTGTATGCTTTGGAATGAGAAGTGAGCGTGCCAGCTACCAGGACCCCTCTTCCCAGAGCCAGGACTCCAACGAGTCTTGGGATTAAATCAGAGATAAGCAAAGACCATGTTTCTCCCCTCCACCATAGGAGTCAAGCAATGTTTCAGAGACAAAACAGAAAAACAAAAACAAACAAAAAACAAAAGAATAACAAAACCCCTGGCTTAGAGAGTCATTAGTTCCAACTGTGACAACTTCTGCAGCACTGCCATGACGGGAGCTGATAAGCAGCACACCCAGGACTCAAAGCAAGGACCGAGTAGCTGGGATGCCCCAGCTCCTCTACTGCCCCCACCCCAACCAGCTCCGGGGACTCCCTGGATAGCCACCCACCAAGAAAGGGCTGCTCCTCTGCTCCTAATTCACAGCCCTGCTCATAATAATACCTGTCAGTTTAAAAGCCCACCTGGAACACAACCAGAGGTTGATATGCTTGGTATTTTATGTATTCAAACCAAGGACCCAGGTCAGCACCACCAAAGACCTCAGTGTTCCCACCCTGTTCCTGGCCTGGTCAGCATCCCACACAGAGGGTCAGACACTCAGTCCCTGCACGCAGAGACTATCTATCCTGAGTTGTGTCAGGTCCCCACACTGTTTAGGTTGGAAGACAGGGTTCGAAGAGATGAGTTAGATGAGGCTGATGGCTGAGTTGCGGGAGTGAACGCATTTGCTCTCAGGTAATGCGATGAGTCACAGGCTTTCTGCCACCAAAGCTAAATCTAACAAGGTTTAAAATGTGTTGGAACAGTTAAACAGTTTCTATTTTCCCAGGATGACCCACTGAAACCATCCGATGAGTTAGTACCTGGACCCCACGGCCACCCTCGGCTGGCTTTCAGAAGTTTAGGGATCCAAGCCGCTTTGTCAAAATGATCAATAGCCCCCCTCCCCCACCCTCACCTTGCTCAGCAGCTGTGACCCGCACCAACAGGCCACACACATCCATGCTTGCGAGACAAACCACTTAGTCCACACCCTGAGGGTCTGGCCAACACGATTTGGCCAAACAGCTGCTGTAATGTCCTCCATCCCACTAGTATCCGCCTGCCTCCCAGCAGTCTAGCCCTCCAGCCCCGGTGACCTCGGGCAAACGCGGTCCTCACGAGTCCGGACCTGCAGTATGGTGCACACAAGCCCTGCAGAGTAGGTGGCCACAGGTTCTCACTTCAGGTATCAGGAAGAGGGCTGACTTCAGAAGGCCTCCCGCAGCCCCTCCCAGACTGTACGAACTGGGGCAAAGTCACCCAGAATCCTCGGTCTCTCCCACCAAAACTGGGAGAGGCCAGAACCTTCTGCCATCGACAGCTGCTCTCCAAGTACAAGCCAGAACAGCATTTTCAAAACAGCGCCTCGCTGGCTCAGTAGGGTAAATGTCCC
The DNA here is from genome assembly GCF_006229205.1 of Suricata suricatta. Classification (NCBI taxonomy): domain Eukaryota; kingdom Metazoa; phylum Chordata; class Mammalia; order Carnivora; family Herpestidae; genus Suricata; species Suricata suricatta. The sequence goes on along the minus strand of NC_043701.1, from coordinate 116,790,715 downwards.
ACTCTTGGTTTCGGCTCGGGTCATGATCTCACGGTCCAGGAGAGAAAGCCCTGCATCGGACTCTATGCTGACAGTGCAGAGCCTGCTTGGGATTCTCTTTCTCTGCCCCTCCCTGTTCATGCTCTCTTTTTTCTCTCTCCCTTAAAAATAAATAAACACTAAACAAAAATAAAGTAACAATCCCCTTTTGCTTTCCTAGTCACACTCTCCAAAACTTTGACGTCATACATGAAACAGAACAATAAAAAACTTGCCCGGTGATTTCCGAAACACTCTGTAGTCTGGTCCGTGTCCCCCCTCCCCCACTGTGTCTCTTGCGCTCCCCTCTTCAGTCACCATGCTGCAGCCACCCGGGGCCCTTCCCATAGGCCTCCACCAAGCCAAGTTCATGGTCACTCTCTAATCCCCACTGCCCGGAATCTTCTTCCAGCCCTTGCAGCCAGCCCGTCCTCACAGTTCTGGCCTCAGGAGCCTTCTCGTTGCCTCTCTCTAAAGGAGCCCTTTCTGTGCCTTTCACCTCCCTCTTCACATGCCACTCCACTTCATCTTTACACCACATACCACCACCTAAATTCTCATTTATTTGGTTTCATTTGCTTTTCATTTCTTTTCTTCCTTCCCACTCTAATTTTTCACAATATATGACCCATGAAAACAGACTGCGTCTTATTTACTCCATCTCTTTCTCCATTATGTCCCTAATGCCTTAATGTGTGGCACCTAGTAGGCACTCAAAGACTCTGTCAAATGACAAATTAGTCATCTGTAAAAAGCCATATAAATAAAAAGTATACCATTATAAATTCAGATCTCAAATTTGTGAGCATTTGTTTCAAACTGGGGCCGAAATTTATTGCTTTACAATTAAAAAAAAACAAAAACACATGCCCAGTATTATTAAGCAGATTTAAAAGGAGGTTTTTTAATGTTTGTTTATTTATTTTGAGAGCTAGTGTGTGAAAGAGAAAGAGGGGCAGAGGCAGAGAGAATCCCGAGCAGGCTCCGTACTCAGCACAGAGCCCAACACAAGGCTCGATCTCACAACCCCGGGATCATGACCTGACCAGAAATCAAGAATCAGCTACTCAAATAACAGACACCCATGTGCCCTGCAAAGAAGATACTTTGAAGAAAACTCTTCTTAAGTATCAAAGCAACAACAGAGATCAATATACCATCTGTAGAAAACCAATGAGTCTTGACTGAAGTAAGACCTGTCCTCTGACTGGTCACAGCACTTTGTTTACAGATTACAATTTTATATTTACTCTAAGATAATGAAACAACATTTAATTTTTCTTCTCACCCTCTAATTCAGATTTGATAAATTTAGAGCATCTATAGGTGCAGAGAAATTCCCACCATAACATCCTCATTCTGTCTGCCTTCCCAAGCTTCTACAAGGTTCTAACAAATTATTCTCTTGCCTTCTGCAGGAGAGAAAGGAAGACTTGGCCCTAGAAAGGAAAGGGAGGTTCCCTTTGGAAGGGAAACAGAACCCATCCACACTCAGGCACACAGCACTCCACACGGACCCCAGCTCAAGGAGACTGTTCCGTTCCCGGCTTTGGAGCCCACTGAGACTCCAGGTCAGAGCACGGTGACTCATTCTCCGTGATTCTCCGTGTTCACGGATGCTGAACTTCATAATCATGACTCAGCTGCAACATCTCTGAACAAGAGTTATATCCTACATTCCATTCTTATTCCCCAAAGCACAGGACCAGCTCACACCCAATAAAATACCTATAGTTGTTTCTTATCAATTAATATAAGTTAAGCACATCTTACTGTATCTACCTTCTTCGACATTTCCCACATCTTCCATAATTGCATTATCAGGCCTACAAAGAGAGGACTAAGGGCTGGTTCATAAAACGTGAAGCTGCAGGAAAGATGTTGTATAAAAATAAGCACAAACTGCTTCATGCACAGCTTGTAAAACTGAAAATTAACTGATGTAAATGTGCTGACATACATTCTAGTGTTTTTATTTTTGACTTCATTTAACAAATGTTGATCTCACTTTGTTTTTCAGAAGAGCCATTTTCTCCACGCCTGTGTTAATGTGTTTATTACTTCAGTATTTATAACCACATAATACTTTTCCATAAGGAGTTTCTGGACTTTATACCCACCAATTTTTTCAGGAAGTAAGGTACGTAAGAATAAAACAAAGTGAAGAATCATTCACTGATGATACTTAGAGAACATACTATTTTATATTACTCTTTTTTTGTTTTTGAGAGAGCGAGCACACAAGTGAGCTAGAAGGGGAGGGGTAGAGAGAGAGGAAGAAAGAGAATTCCAACCAGGCTCCCCACATCAGCACAGAACCCGATGCAGGGCTCAAACCCATGAACTGTGACATCATGACCTGAGCCAAAATCAAGAGCCAAACATTTAACCGACTGAGCCACCCAAGTCCCCCTCTTACTCTCTAAAAATTTACTCCTTGGGGTTCACATTAATCAAATCCTAGGAGACCAGATGATAATAAGTGATCATTTTACCCAACTTCCCCAAGCTCTCTCTTGTTTTACAAACATTCCCTCCATCCCATACCTTTGCCATATTTAAGGAAACTTTTGAGGAAATCATTCCTACTCTCCTGACAAAATGGTGTTTTACCTCAAATGCTTTGCTTCCCTGGCACTGCCTGGGGAGCTTGAAATAGCAAGAAGCTAAGAAAGATCCCATAATGGTGGGAGATGCACTCAGTCATGCCCCACTGTCTCGTTAGCTGCCTGTCTATTGCCAGACTGAGTCCGAAAGCCACAATGACCACAGACAGAAAGCTTGAAACCCAGCTTAAGCAACTAACCAAATATTTAAATTCAGTTTCAGCCTTTTAAAAACAGTAAAACATTTAAATTATCGTGATTTCAAGACAGGCACTTCAATAATATTTTCTTTTTGAATGTTCATAATAAAATAATCTGTTTTCTCAACTAGCCAGCCTATCCAACTATATTCAAAGAACCATTGCCTATTATCCACCACTAAGTAAAGTATCCTTTAGAAACTTACCTGAAGACCACCACTAAAGACCGTCCATGAGGCAAGCATCTCTATTACAAATCATACCTTCATTTATGACGCCTGCTCCTGGGACTGCTGACGTGCGGTTTTAGGCTTTGTTGTACTTAAATACCATCCCACACCCAGCCCAGTCTGTTAAATTTCTGCCATTCGCTCACTCTTGTTTCAGTGATTACTTTGTCAGATTTTCCAATGTTCCCGGATATCACAAGGGGCCAGCTGAGAGCTCAACTTTCAAGCCATGCCAAAGTGGCACCCCGTCCAAGCTGAGATCTGCGGAATTCAGCCAGCAAAGCCGGACAGAGCGAGCACACACAAGAGAGTCAGGACTAAAACGTGCTGCCCTACTGGTGACGGCTGAGGCCTGCAAGCCCACTGCACAGAGAAGCCAGAAGAACTGGTGTTAGGAGACGGGTGTACAGCCATGGGTATTTGCTTCTGAAAACGGAAATTATACTTCTCTGTTCCATTCGGTGAGTACCTTGTTTTCATGTGAAGCAAGGTTGTGAGCTCCACTTCTTTCGAAAATGCATCCTCCTTCCTTCAGGGGACATTAACAATCCACCTGACTGAGTACCAGTGAGTTACCATTTCCCTTTCCGGGTTGGGTTCCAGTTTTCTGATTGGTATCTGACACCAAGCTCATTACAATCACACAAATAATTAGTTCAGAAATTGCCAGTGAAGAAGGCAAGTTGAAAAGACCCCTCAGTTCTCTTGTTCAAATTTAGAAATATTGTTGATAATTTTAAAGATAGATCTTCAAGGACGCCTGGGTGGTTCAGTCGGTCAAGTGTCTGACTCTTGATTTAGGTTCAGGTCATGATCTCACAGTTCACAAAATCAAGCCCTGCATTGGGCTCTGTGCTAGCATGGAGCCTGCTTGAGATTCTCTTTCTCTCCCTCTGTCTGTCCCTTTCTTGTTCTTTTTCCCTCAAAATAAACTTAAAAAAAAATAAAAAGAAATCTTCAAAACCCATGTCAAATTCAAAAGCAAGAAAGGGGACTTTGTGGCAGAAAATGGAAAGGGAAGACCACAGCAGTGCGTAGGAGCTGAAGCTGCAGAAATCTGGAGGCACCTGAGTATATGTATTGGGCTGGGATTTAGCACTCAACCTTCAACTACTTTTGAGGCCATGTTTGGCGGAAAGCTAGACCTGTACTTCCTGTTAAAATAGTAGCCAAAGATGGAAGACTGTCTCAGCTAGCACAGAAACTTAAAAAACCTCTGCCCAATTTCTCCAAGGCTTGATCTGAAAGCTAACTCTCCTTCCGAGCTCTGAGGGAATGGAGGGATTATAAATTACACAGAACCCCTAGCCTGCCCTGTTTCTAGTATGAGGCCCACATTCCTACTATGCATTTGGAATGAAAACCTAAAGGAAAGGCTAGTGTAGAAAAGCAGTTAGCATAGAAATCCCCATCTAAGGAAACTACAAAAGAAAACAACTCCCACTGAAATGAGCTCACACACAGAAACACAAAGCACAAGAGAAAACTGGTCCAAAATGACAGCTGAGCAGCCAGTGGGACCTCAGAGAAATTACTCACCGGAAGGAACAGTGATAACACAGTCTTTGTAGGCTCAGCTTGCCCGAGGGAAGAGGAAAGGACCAACCCAAAAGATAGATCATCATAAAAACAGAACAAGTAAACTTTAAAAAGAATCAAAGGAACTTCTAGAAATGAAAATCTGTTATAAAATTTAGAAAGTAATAGTCAAAATAATAAGTTAGACAATCCCAAAGAGCAAATTTGTGATTTGAAAGACAGACCTGAATCAATTACCCCAAATGCAGCATAGAAAAATGGAGAAACATTTCAAGTGTTTCTTGACTTCAAGTCAAGACTTCAGGGAGCTTTTAAGATCAAATATAGTATAAAGACAAGTCACTATATAAAGATGGGAAACTCTGGAGAAATGTCAAGGGAAAATAAACCTGTTAATACAAATAACCCAGGGTGAGCGCTCTGTGCTATGGAGGCTGGTCCCTGAGGGTCCGACTTCAGCTTGACCTTGATGATCCTACAGGGGACTGTATTATTCAGACTCCAGTCTGACTCCACATACAGTCACCTGCTTCCTCTTTCTTATGCAATTAGCTTACTCTCTCTAATATTTTAAATTCCAAATCCATAAATTTGGGTAAAATATGTACAGGCACAGATTAGTTTCCTCTTAAATTCGCTTAGAAGGACAGACTTCCCCTGGCTGTCTTAACATGTCCTGGAGAGCTGAACTTGAGGGCTGAATTAAAAAACCATCACTTGCCCTATGGTTAAAATTCTCATTACTCTATGATCTTCTGATTTAAAGTTTGCAAATTTTTTTTTCTGGCATAGAGAGACTTTTGATATTTTAGCTATAATCCAAATAAATTCCTAGTTTGTAACTATCTGATGTGTGTATTTTACCCTAGTCAGTGAGAGTCAAAATTTCTATAAAGGTATTATTTTGAAAGTTTTCTGTGCCTGAGACACCTGTCTTTTTTTTTAATGTTTTTTTTTTTTTGAGAGAAAGAGAGAGCATGAACAGTATAGTATAAAGTATAGTATAGGGGCAGAGAGTGGGAGATGCAGCATCCGAAGCAGGCTCCAGGCTCTGAGCACATTCAGCACAGAGCCCGATGTGGGGCACAAACCCAAGAATCATGAGATCATGACCTGAGCCAAAGTCAGATGCTTAACCAACTGAGCCACCCAGGCGCCCCTTCTGTCTTTTAAGAATACACAAAACGTGGAATCAGATGACCCCATGAGGAAGGACCTGGGCCACAATTATGAAGGAAACCAAGAGGAAGCATCTGGCATCTGTCAGCCCACTTCCACAAGGAAGCAAAGGTTTCTGGAGGAGTTGCTGAGATGCCAGGAAAATCTGTATTAGAAAAGAGGACTGATGGCAGCAGGCAGACCAGTGACAGGAAGACAGAGACAATGATTTCCACCAGCTCTGAGCAGATTACATGATCTAAAGGTTCAGCCGTCATCTGCCTCACAGCTCCAGATTTCTCTTGCTTGGCAGTAACAGGTGGAAGAACTACATCAAAACATTACCCCTCAAGCCCAGTACAACAGTCCATGGAGACTGAAGAGCGGTAGACAACCTAAGTGTATCCAGGTGTTCACGATGACAGGCAGCACGGCGGGAGAGCGTCAGTGCACAACAGTGCCTAGGAAGTCATTGCCAATCACCAAAGCAGGCATGGGAGATGAACTTCACTCACCAAAATCTAGACTCTAAACTGACAAACACAGCAAAGGTAGTCAGCCCCAAGTGACCTACTGCTACGAAAAAACAAATAAAAGGTAGGTTAGGGCCAACTGGAAACTAAAAGATAGTTATCCCCTAGGAGTCTATGCTCCATTCAAGATTTCAAAACCATCTTGCATATGTGTTCTTTTTTATTATTATTATTTTTGAGAGAGAGAGAGAGAGAGAGAGAGAGCGAGCGCGCGCGCAAGAGTGTGCATGAGCGGGGGGAGGAGCAGAGAGAGAGGGAGACACAATATGAAGCAGGCTTTAGGCTCTGAGCTGTCAGCACAGAGCCTGACGAGGGGCTCAAACCCAGGAACTGTAAGATCATGACCTGAGAGGAAGTCAGACTCTTAAAAAACTGAGCCACCCAGGGACCCCTAAAACCATCTCACATTCCTTTTCTCATCTGATCAAATACTCCGGGAGATAGGCTCAGGAGGTATTATCCCATTTGCAGATGTCATAAACCAAAGATTACAAAGATTCAATGATAGAGAAAACATTGCATTGAGCTTAATAAATGGCTGGAAAGAAAGGCCACCATCAAGGATGATAAGGTTTTATGCCAGATGCTTCTGAGAAGTAAAAAGCACAGCAAAGATGATAACTAACATTTATTTATATCTCTCAATTCATGTGAGTCTCTATGCAAATACTCAGTAAACACCTCAGCTAAAATGGCACCCAGCTCCCAGAGCCTTCCACGTCCTTACTATCCCTGTTTTCCTTCATTACCTTAGAGTGACTTTATGACGTATACACTTATTAACTGATTATTTTCTGTATTCCTCACTAGAACAGAAGCTACGTGAGAACAGTGTCATCTGTGTTTACTACCATATCTCCACTGCCTAGGAGGCAGGATATATGTCCTAGGGGACATAATATAATATTAATAAATATTTGTGAATGTGTGTGAAATAATGATGAATGCATGGAAGGTCTTATATGTTAGATCATCTTATAGTTTGGAACCAGATCTCTGAAAATAGCATGAGATGATTAAGCTGAGATAGTCCTGTTGCATTTGCACAAAAAGGATTTACGTGTGTACATATATATAATATACAATACATATTATGTATATACAGATTTAATATAAACATTTAACAAATGTTGGCTGTTGAGGAGAGGCACAGTAGGGCATGTTTCTGGTGCTGTTCAAGGTGAGCTCCTTCACGGAAAACGACTGAGCATGAGGCCACCACTATCTCAGCCTTGAGCACTAACTGAATGTTCTCGACAGGAAGGTAAAGCAAGCTGACTTTTATTTTAATCTAGCAAGAAACTACCTCTGGCTACACAAAGCAGAGGCTCTAACCAGGCATTGACCCTGAACTCTTACATCCCCGCACCGAGAAAGTGCCTGGTGAGAAGGCAGCAGGCACGGGTGTAGAATCAGAGCGTTGGCATGGATATGAGGACACCCCTCACTTCCCGCTCATCCCCAGCTGTGTGACCTTGGGTCACTTTCCTGCTTTGCAGGCCTCCATTCTCCCCATGCAAAGTGGCAATAGAAGGGTCTGCTCCCAGGGATGCTGTGAGGGCTAAATGAAATGTCCTCCAGTGAGGGTGGTATGATTACTAAAAAGCCATTACACCAATGAAACGTATGCATCTACATTCGCCATCAAAGAACAGCAGTAAGTCAACTGATGTGATTTATGGCAGAGAGCTACGTGAGTGTCAGGAAGAAGGCAGAGAAAAATAATTTGGAAGACTTTAGACCCCGAAAACAAAACTACTTCTGAAACTTAACATCTTTTCCTTGCACCAAAGCACCAAATACCTGCACATGGCCATCAGAAACAGGATCCTTTCGGGCAGACTCAAAGCCTCTCTCCTGCTCTCAGAGCTCAACAGCGGCCTCTCCAGCGCTGGCTGACCCAGCCTTCTCCTTACAACACAAGGCGTCTGTTCCCAGGCTTCAGAAACACACGGTTTTGAGGGGGCTTTTTAAAAGCTATCAAGGAACACATTAACGTAAGAAGAGGGGTCGGGAGCATAATTTGTGCCCTCAGCAGGAGCGCCCCCTGCAGGCCCAGCGCAGAACAACACTCCGCGTCCCCTAGAGCCCAGGACCAAAGGGAGGCGCCCCGAGCAGGGACAGGGGTGCCCAGGGGAGAGCGGTCTGAGGCGGGTCCGCAGGGCCCTACACGTGGGAGGACCAGGCCGGAGGACAGCTCTGTGGCGGATCGTGGAATGCTTACACCGTGACGGGGGTCACCACTTCACTGTCCTCCGGGTCCCGCAAACCACGCGGAAGTACCGAGGCAGACGACACCCGGCAGCCCCACTCCGCAAGAACCAGGCAGGCGGAACCGCAGTTGGAGACCTGCGGACTCTGTTCTCATACCCATTCCTCGGAGCACAACCAAGAGCCCAGGCGGCTCTCTTCCTGGACGTACTCAGGTCACTGCGGAGCACCTGACTGTCCCTGAAAGTCCCGCCAGCCAGCGCGACAAGCAGGTGGGCTCTCAGACCTTCACGCGCGGCAGCGTGGGCGTCCTGCGTCGTGGGGCGTGAGCGCGTGGGGGTGAGGCCCTGTGGGCGTGGGGCGTGAGGACGCAAAGGGGCGTGAGGGCGTGGCATCGCGTGGGGCGTGGAGGTTTGGAGGTATGGGGACTTGGGGCGTGGGGACGTCGGGCGAGAGGGCTTGGGGGCGTGGGGCGTGAGGGCGTGGTGTAGCGGGAGGGGCGGGGCAGGGCGTCCTAGGGCGTGGCATCTCAGAGGCGGGGCGTCAGGGGAGTTCTGTGATCCGTGAGGACTAGCATCATGGAGGCGGTGTCCTGGGGCCCCTGCAGGCCGCAGTCCACAGGACGCCTTCTGGTCCTTGATCCTGCAATCTAAGTGGCTATCCCCTGTGCCCTTGCTCCGGGCGTGCGCACGCTCTGTGCCCCGAAATTAAGCTCCTTTCCCGCAGTGTGCACCCCTCTAATGAGGCACCCTCTGCTACCGGCACAGTACCCACGGGAGCCCCAACCGGAGCCCAGTGCTGTCCTTTGTCCCTAGTGCGGCCTCCCGGGGGTGAATCCCGGATGTTCCCGGTTCTCACGCAGTGCACGGTTCAAAGTGTCTGTCGGAGAGACCAGCACCCTCAAATCTTTCCATTTTATTTCTTTCAAGGTATAATTCAGTCCCTTAAATAGGCGGAAGCGAGGGGCGCTCAAATCTATTCTTG